>NC_041223.1:18673814-18685004 GCF_002837175.3 Physeter macrocephalus | reverse complement strand
TTTACCCATTCATCTGCCGATGGACATTTAGGTTGTTTCCATATCTTGGCTATTGTAAATAGTGCTGCTATGAACATAGGGATGTATGTATCTTTTCGAATTATAGTTTTGTCTGGATATATGCCGAGGAATGGGATTGCTGGATCATATGGCAACTCTATTTTTAGTTTTTTGAGGAACCTCCATACTATTCTCCATAGTGGCTGCACCAATTAATATTCCCACTAACAGTGTAGGAGGGTTTCCTTTTCTCCACAACCTCTCCAGTTTAATCACACTCTTTAATACATGTTAGCTTTGCTTATTTTTTGAAATTTATAAAATTGAAATCTTAAATTCATTCTTTTCAGTCTTGTTTTTGCCACTCAATAATACTTTTTAATTCACCCTTGGTGATACACACTGTTGTAGTTCAACTTCACTGTTGCAAAGATATTTCATTACACAAACTTGTATAATTTGTTCATCCATTTTCCTAAGGACATTGTGTTATTGCCAATTTGTTGCTGTTATGATACTGGTGCAAATATTCTTCTATCTCTCTTTTGGATACATAAGCAAGTATTTCTTTGTGGTATATAATGCATACAGGAATAGAACTGGTATATTATGGACAATGTGCATGTTAAGCTTTATAAAATAGTACCAACTTGTTTTTCCTACTGGTTGTATCTTTGTACACACTCACCAGCAACGTTCAAGAGTTTCCTTTGATTCATGTACTCTCTGTCATTATGTTATGGGTTAAATGTTTGTATCCCCCCCAAAATTCATATGTTGAAATCCTAGTCCCCAAAGTGATGCTTACAAGCAGCCCTGAGTTATGATTCTAGACAACATCACCATGATAAGCATATGAGATGGACACTTGACCTAACAGTTACTAAGAGTTACTAGAAGGTCATTATAATACAAACAGTATAATATTAATACAAAAATAGACAAATTGACCTACAGACCAGGATGGCTGTAAGATAGACTCGTATCTCAGAATTTATTGCATAATAAAGGTGGTACCACAAGTCAGACTGTTTAGTAAACGATGATAGGAAAGCTGCTCATTATGGAAAAAAATCCATACCTATTATCACCGACAAGAATGGAATCCACGTATATTAAAGAAATAAGCCAAAGAAACCAAGGCAGAAGATAAGGTGCCCTAGGGTTAGGGAAGAACTTAAAATTCCAAAAGCATCATTAATAGTTTTAATCACATCAAATTAAGAATTTCTGTGAATAAAGTTAACACAAAACTGTTGCAGAGAGATGATATTTGCCAGGTATAAAACCACAAGGAAATTATTATCTAAATATACAAGAAACTCATGCATATGAAAAAGCATAAGAATCTCAAATTTTAAAAATGAGTAAAGGATATCTGAGCCAATTCAGAGCCAAAGAAACCCAATATGTGATAGGTGCCAAAAATCATTGGTAATCAGAGGAACGCACTTTAAAACAAAAAAGAGATAACAGTTTAGACCCATTATATTCTAAATACAGAGTGTTGAGTGAAAAAAATAAGGAACCCAATACCATCTATGTAAATTACAACTCATCAAATAATTCATGGCTTACACTAATACTTTAGAAAAGAAGAATATAAACCAAATATACATTGGGGAATTGGGAGTGAGGAGTGGACCAGAGGCCTTGCAAAGAGCAATGATCACCAGATGCCCAGAACTGCAGAGGATTACTAAGGAACCCTTGGCTCATTAAACAAAGCAAAACCACAGCGCACAGGTGAAATCATACTACGTCATCTTAAATTCCCAATTCCATCGTGGGAGTCCTACCCACAGGACACCCAGCTCAGGAGTCCACCATCAGCTAAGCTCTTTGCTTTTCTGGGAATATCTTGTTCCCCAGCAATCCTAATCATCCTTCGATAGGCTGAGGATAAAATGACTCTTTATCTAGTTTTCCAAATATTTATATTCCTATGGTAATATAGCACTGGAATAAAAAAGTGATTTTTTTTTAATAATTGAAATTTTAACCAAAACTTTTTTCTCTCATTTTCTTATATCCTTTTTTTCCCACCCATTCATTCAGTAGAAGTCATTGCCTCAGGGAAGGGATAACATGGCAGAGAAAATCTTTTTGGTGTTAAAAGCATCACTACGAAGTATGTAACCCCCAAGCTATAAAACATTATCTCTGGAAAACCAGATAAAGAGCCAGGCCAGCTTGTCCTCAGACTACATAAAAGTGGTCATGACTACGGGGAACAAGAAGAGCCACGGCAGAATCCAAGTTAAATGATGGTGGGTTCCTAAGCTCTGTTTCCTATAGAACGGTCTCCGCAGACGGAACTGGGAATCCCAGATCAGACAGAACTGGGCCCCTAGCCCCAGGGGAGTGCCTGGAACCAGCAAGATCCCTGTGTCCTGTCTCTCAGCCTGGCTCCCCAGCATGGCACCAGGACAGGCCTGAGGCCACCTAACAGAGCATCTTGCAATAATGCAGGAAGAGCTTTGTGCCTGAGAACAGAGCAGAGACAGCTGCTCTGAAAGTCATTTGTAAGATCGTAGTAGATGCACCAGGGGCCCAAAGTCAAAATGGGAATAGAGACCCCTCCTATGAGTCTATGTAGAGGAAGAATGATTTCAAGGAAAGGTCTTCTCCATCCCTCAAGTCTCTGCCCTCGCTCTTAGACATCACCCCGCAGAAAGGAAGAGGCACTCCACTAAACACATGGGCTCTCAATGTGGGACTATCTCGCTCCCCAGCAGACATCTGGCAACACCTGGAGACATGTTTTGTTGTCACAAGTGGGAGGTGCTGCTGCAATCTGATAGGCAGAGGTCAGAGATGCTGCTGAACATTCTACGGTGCACAAAACGGCACCCCCGAAACAAAGAATCACCCAGCCCCAAATGTCAGCAAGGTCAAGGTTGAGAAACACTTCCCTAAACTGAGATTAGGTTTTGACGACTTGGCACAATAAGAGATTTATAATTTATAACGTAAATGCTCATTTGTTTTAAATAAAGAAAATTACACCTAGTTCGTGGGTTGAAATGTGGAACCACTTGCTTATGCTCAGGAATATATCCTTTCTCTAATATAAAATAATCAACAATTATCAGTTTTGCATTTAATGAAAAGGTTTTGCGGGGGGAAGAAAAGTTTAAGTAGCTTTAGAGTAAGACAAAGTGCCTCACTCACAAGGAGGAAGAAGAATTGGAGACATGAGGACAGATTCTGGAAGTTTACGACAATATCCGAAGCAAATGAGAGAAGCAAAGGGGGGAACAGCGGGTGGGGAGTGGGGTGGGGGGTTAGGGTTAGGGGAGAAGAAAAGTATGTGCAGGGAAGTCATCCCTGGAGGAACATTCAGAGGGCAACAAGTGGCTCCTAACTTAGGACGGTAGGCACCATGAGCATTTTTCAGAGAGGTGAGGTGGGTTTTCTTCCAGACTCTCCAGTGGAAGTTTACTAAGAAGGTGGCATGAGAACCTCAGGTCACTAACATCCCAGGAAGAATATCAGCAAAGGGAAAAATTCAAAGGGCTTTCAAAAAGAGCATAGGTGAAAGCAAAAGCCAGAAACAATGAAGAGAGGAAAAGGGGGAAAAGAGAAGAAAAGGAGGAAGGGAGAGGAGAGAGGAACAGGGGAAGGGAGGGAGAGAGAGAGATCTAGAAACAATTGCAATGAGTAATAAAGTAAACTAGTCTTATGTTAATGACATGCCAAAGTGTTCCATTTTTATGCAAAAGCAAATAACTGAAGTATCCCCAACATAAACACTGATTAAAAGAGATTAAATGTCTCAGGATGAAATGTCATAATATTACACAGTGTCAGTTTGTGGTGTTCTCAAAATGTTAATGACCTCCAGCTTCAGCTGCTTCCATTACCAGCCATCTCAAGGGAGAACAGCCTCAGCTGCAGGGTTGCCAGGAGGAGCTCAGAGCCTCGTCCCATCTCCTCCCCATTAATAGATAAAATTTCACTGAAAATGATTCCGTGACATTTGGCCATAATTCAGAAGGGACCACGTTTTTTAAAAAGAATTTTTCTTTTATCAGAAAGTACTTGAGTTTATCTTACCATTTCAATAATGTTCCAGACCTCATTCAGTCAGTCTTCAGTACTCTCTGGAATAATAGTTTTCTATTCTCTAACAGTGACATTTCCCCAGCAATGGTAGCATCTGCAGAAAATTTAGGAAGTGAGAGTTCATCATTTTACAAACTAATTCTGGAAAAAAGCGTGGGTCAGGATGAATTTATCACTATTTCACCAGGACTGATCCCAGAATTCTTCATAAAGCGTTGGTATACTCTGAGTGGCCACGCCCCCTCATTTACTTTAATAAAAATCCTTAGTACTTCCCGTCTCCACAATTATTTTTGCCTCCAAGCCAAATGGAAGAGGCTAACACCCTGTGGTCACTTTATGAATTAGTCATTCTCTCCCACCTATTCTACTGACCCAGTTTCTCTCACACAGCCAGGACACGTGCCATCTAACTGGCTACACTTTTGAACACATGAACCTCAATGGGTATGTATCTGTTGCCTAGTAATATCTACGCTTTCTGCAGTACATAAGTGCATTCAGACATTTACGGTTGGTGCAACTTTGCATTTATTCAACAAACGCTCATTGAGTTTTTATTAAGCACAAGCTCTCTAATTAGCCCCTTCTCTCAATAAATTTCTAACATCTGGAGTGGGGTCAGGGGTGACAGAAAGAACAATATGGGGCAGGATAGATACGTGCCACCTCTAGGGTCCAGTTACAGTGCTCAGTAACTAACACAATGAAGTCTTTTAGCTGGAGACTTCAGGAAAAACCTCAGGGCAGGTGGGTTATACAAAATGGACCTCGTAAATTTTGACAGAATGTTGACTGAGATGAACTGAATAAAACATTCTATCTGCCCTGTCTGAATACAGTAGCCTATAGACACATGTGGCTATTTAAAGTTAAGTAAACTGAAATAAAATTTAAATTTCAGTCACACTAGCTTCAAGTACTCAATAGCCACATGTGGCTATTGGTGACCATATTGGACAGTGTAGAAGAATACTTCCATCACTGCAAAAAAAATTCACTGGACAGCTCTGTTCTAAGTCGAAGAAACGGGATAATTACCACGAGAAACCACAAGTGTTTTACAGATGTCTGGAGACCAGCAAACACCCGCCATTTGCTGGTGAATATCCTTGTGAACGTGTTCCTTCCTATGCTCCATCACAACCATCACTCCATGGCAAAGCAGAAAGTCATCCACACAAGAAAACTACAAAATTCATAAATACAAGCAAGCTACAAGCTCCCTTTTGAATCTGTTTAAAGGATTGACCAGGACTGGGGATCACAGACAGTTCTTGATCTCTTTCCACCTTGAAAGCACAACCAATGTCCTACTCAGTTATTTTGGCTAGTCATTCCCAGGTATGAATTAATGGGGGCTTACTGTGCTCTGTGTTGATGATTCATCTCCATAGGTCAGTGAAGCAGAGAAAGTATCAGAAGCAGTGAACATAACTGGTGGGAACAGTAAAGTGGATGGGGCTTAGATCTACTCACAGGAAGGGAAAATAAGGCTTTTGATGAGAAAAGACAATACCCGGTAGTATAGGCATTCCTTCCACCCCTGCAATCTTTCCACTGCTGATGTTTCCTGTCATTTTTACATGAGGACCCAATCTTTACCTTACACTGTCTCAGGCATTTTATGTAACTTAACTCAGGCAATTTTTAGATGTCAGTCTCTACAGGATGTGCTGTGTATTTTAAAGAAATTTTACAATATATTTCCATTTATAGCATTTTAAGATGTAGGCTTCTATGACATGTGATAAAGAGAAATCTCTTCCCTGGTGAGAGGTGATCAAGATACCCTCCTCAAGTTCTAATGGTGAATGACCATATTTAAAAGGTGTGCACGTTCTGTGAACGTTAAAAAAAAAAAAAAAAAAGACTGAAAGGTGAGATCCTAAAGGTCAAAAGTAGAGAATGGAGAGAACGTAAAAGTTTTATTCTATTTTTTCCATAATCAAAAAATAAAGTTTTATGTAAGACCTTTTTTTTTTTTTTTTTTTTGTGGTACACGGGCCCCTCACTGTTGTGGCCTCTCCCGTTGCGGAGCACAGGAACCTGTGTCCCCTGCATCGGCAGGCGGACGCGCAACCACTGCGCCACCAGGGAAGCCCCCTATGTAAGTCCCTTTGATTTGCTAAATAAACATATTTGTGGATAGGAAATTCAAGAGACCTTTGGCATTTGAAGAAATCAACTGTCTCAGTATTCAACTGTATCAATCACACAATGACACTTGGTTTTCACCAAGCCACAAGGGAAACAGATCACCTGGCAAAGATGAAGTGAAAACGTACACTGTGAACAATAACAGGCTACTTGATCATGAGGATCCCATGCATTATCCCAGAGCAGACTAGCTTTGTCGAAGCCACAAGGATTTCAATACTCTCCTGGTCAGAAGACCTTTCCATTCTATAAATTCATTCATTTAAAAAAAAGTGATCTTACCCTAAACCTGTGGACTTCAAACCTTCTTTTTAAAGTAGACAGATGTCCAAAATGGAAATCAGATAGAAGATCCTATAGGTGGTAGGGGGAAACAGGGCCCTTTGAGTTTTCTCTTTCTATTCCCTACATAATTCCAGAGATGCCAGTGAGCAAGGTTTGAAAACCACTATATCAAATTACTTCCATCACTGGCTGCCAAGTATGACACCCCCTGGAGTTGTACAGCATAGCAGGCCTGCCCAAAAGGCCAGGAAAAGCAATTAATTATTAGAACTAGGATGGTTTTGTATCTTCCAGAGTCTCCTATTAAAATGCAAATGTTCCTGGGGAGAAAGATCTGAAGCAATCATGGGGAATTATTTTATCAATTCAATTTGCAGCTTGGAAACTTCGGTGACAGCAAAGCCCTGTAGGATTGGGCACAGATAAAGGAACTGAAACAGATGTAACCAAGGAAAAATGTCTTTACTTCCTGAGGTTGTACAGGACCCACCTAACAGGCTATCGATAGTTTTTAAATAAAGAAAATTATAAAATGGCCAACATTTGAAGGTATCTTAATTGCCAGATACTTTTCCAAGTCTCAATCTATGTTTTAGCTCATTTTATGTATTCCTTTATTCCTTTATACATTAACTCATATATGTATGCCTTACAACAACTACATGATGAAAGTACAGTTTTTATACCCATATTACAGATGAGGTAACTGAGGCACAGGAGAGTTAAGGCCACACAGCTAATAAGAGGCAGAGCCAAGATTCAAATCTGCACAGTCTGACTCTAGGGCCTGTGATAACCTCACACAATGGTTCATCTTCCAGAGGTGCACAATTATTTCAGTCCACCCGAGCACTACTAAAGGGTGGCCCCCTCTGAACTTTAACTCTCTAACCTCTGTGATTCTCTTGATTTTGGCTAATTACCCCAGAGAAAACAAGAAGGATGAATTTCCAGTAAGCTATAAGCTTACTGAGATGGGAATTATCTTCTAGTTTTGTACCCAATCTAACCAGCTGAATAAGGATTTCACTCAGTTGCGGTCTGGTGTTTTCAGGTCTGCCATGCACTGCAGCAGGTGTTGTGATGCTCAGCTCAGGAAAATGACACATATAGAGTTTGACTGAATATCATCTTCTAGAGCTGAACTGTGAAAACTGGTGACCCTACGAGTTTGGCCTTTGCCCATATCATTAAAGCATCAATATTTTCTTCTAGGAGTTTCATGGTTTCAAGTCTTATGTTCAAGCATTTAATCCATGTTGAGTTGATTTTTGTGAGTGATGTAAGATAAAAGTTCAATGACACTCTTTTGAACATGGCTATCCAGTTTTCCCAGCACTGTTTATTAAAGAGAGTATCCTTTCCCCATGTTCTTGGCTCCTTTGCTGTAAATTAATTGACCATATAGGTATCAGTTTATTTCTGGGCTCTTTGTTCTACCCCATTGATCAACGTCTGTGTTTTTATGCAAATATCATACTGTTTTGAGTACTATAGCTTTGTAATACAGTTTGGAATCAGGAAGTGTGATGCCTCCAGCTTCATCCTTTTTCAAGATTGCACTGGTTATTTGGGATCTTTTGTGGTTCCATACACATTTTAGGATTTTCTTTTCTAATTCTGTGATAAATGCCATTGGAATTTTGACAGGGATAGCATTGTATCTGTAGATCACTTTGGGTAGTCTGGACATTTTAACAATATTAATTCTTCCAATCCATGAACACAGAATATCTCCATTTATCTGTGTCCTCTTCAATTTCTTTCACCCATGTCTTATTGTTTTCAGTGTACCTCCTTGGTTAAATTTATTACTAAGTATTTTATTCTTTTCGATGCTATTTTAAATGAGATTGTTTTCTTAATTTTTATTCCTGAAACTTTGTTGCTGGTGTACTATATAGCACAGGGAACTATATTCAATATCCTGTGATAAACCATAACAGAAAAGAATATGAAAAAGAGTGTATATATAGGTATAACTGAATCACTTTGCTGTACAGCAGAAATTAACACATTGGGAATCAACTATACTTCAATAAAATAAATTTTTTTAAATGCAACTAATTGTTGTATACTGATTTTGTAGTATCCTTCAACTTTACTAAAATCATTTCTTAGTTTTAACATTATTTTTGGTGGAGAGAAGACTCAATATTTTAAAGATAATTTTCCCCCAACTAACATAGATTCAGTGTAATCCAATCAAATGCTCATCAGGCTTTTTTTTTTTTTTTTGGAAATTGACAATCTGATTATAAAATTTATGTAGACTGGACAAAACAATTTGGGAAAAGATAACAAAGTTGGAGGACATACTCCATTGATTTCAAGATTTACTTTACTACCTTAGCAACCAAAACAGCATGATTTTTGGAAATTGACAATCTGATTATAAAATTTATGTAGACTAGACAAAACAATTTGGGAAAAGATAACAAAGTTGGAGGACATACTCCATTGATTTCAAGATTTACTTTACTACCTTAGCAACCAAAACAGCATGATACAGTGTACAAATAGACATTCAGGTCGATGGAAGAAAATAGAGAATTTAGATATAAACTCACACTTATATGGTCAATTGATTTCAACAATGGCACCAAGGTAATTCAGTTGGGAAACAATACTCTTTTCAACAAATGGTACTTGAACAATTGAACATCCAAGGTCAAAACAAAATAAATGTACTCCACCTTTACTTCACACCATATATAAAATATAACTAAAAGTACATTTTACACCTACAAATTTAGAGCTAATACGACAAAATTTCTAGGAGGAAATATAGAAGAAAATCTTTGTGACCTTGAATAAGGCCAAATTTCTTAAATAGGACACGAAAAACACCCCAAAAACTGTTAAATTAAACTTCATTTAAAAAAGGCTCCGGACGCACAGGCTCAGCGGCCATGGCTCACGGGCCTAGCCGCTCCGCGGCATGTGGGATCTTCCCGGACCGGGGCACGAACCTGTGTCCCCTGCATCGGCAGGCGGACTCTCAACCACTGTTGCCACCAGGGAAGCCCAGACATAGATTTATTAAAAGACTTGTGTCCATAATATATAAAGAACTCTTACAATTTAATAAAGAAAACAACACTTTTTTAAATGAGTAAGAGATTTGAATAGAGAGCTCAACCAAGAAGATATATAGGTGATAAATAAGCACAAGAAAAGACAGGCAACGTGATTAACCATTAGCAAATGCAAATTAAAATCACAGTGAGATACTATACACCCTCTAGAACTGCCAAAATTACCAAGTGTCTGAAAGAATGTGAGGCAACTCAAACTCTCACACATTATACATGGGAACACACTTTAGAAAACAGTTTGGCTACCTCTTATAGTCTTATAAAGATAAATATACACTACTCTATGGCCCAGAAATTTCTCTTTTATATATTTACCCAAAGAAAAGAAAGCATATGTCCACACAAAGATGTGATTCAAATGCTCATAGCAACTTCCCTTATAATAGCTCAAAATGTAAATAATCTAAATAACCCTCAACTGATGCAAGGATAAACAAAATGTGATTATTACCCTAAAGGAGAACACAATAAAAAAGGAACAAGGTACAGATGCACACAACAATATGGAATATTATCAAAAGTATGACATTAAGAAATACAAAGACTGTGCACTCTATGAATTCATTTTTTAGTAAATTCTAGAAAAAGCAAAATTGTAATGATACTAAGAAAATCAGTGGTTGCCTGGGACCAGAAGGTTAGGAAAGGGACAGCTTCCTGTAAAAGGACAGATGAAAATTTTGGTGTGATAGAAATGTTCTGTATAATGATTTGGTGGGCTGTGAAACTGTATAAAATTGTCAAAATTCATCAAATTGGAAATGAGCTTCGTGAATTTTACTGTATGTAAGTCAATGAAGCTGACCGAAAAAGGAAAGGAAGAAGATCTCTCTATCAAGGAGTTATACACTATCCAGAAATAGAAAATAGAAATGGAGAAAAATTAAATGTCTTTAATGAAAAAAAGAGATGCTTTCAAAGATATTTTGTTTTGTATAATGGTGTGTGTATTAGTCAGGGTTCCAGAGAAACAGAACGAATAGTGGGTATAGAGCGAGAAAGAGAAATAGATTTATTTTAAGGAATTGGGTCATGGGATTGTGGAGACAAGTCCAAAATCTGCAGGGTGGGCCAGAAGAATGGAACCCAGAGAAGAGTTGCAGTTCAAATCAGAGGGCAGTCTGCTGGCAGAATTCCCTCTTCTTCTAATGAAGTTAGTCTTTTTCTATTAAGGCCTTCAATTGATTGGATGAGGCCCACCCTCATTATGAAGGGTAATACACTTTACTCAATGTCTACTCATTTAAATGTTATCTCCGTTAAAAAATACCTTCACGGGGCTTCCCTGGTGGCGCAGTGGTTAAGAATCTGCCTGCCAATGCAGGGCACATGGGTTCGAGCTCTGGTCTGGGAAGATCCCACATGCTGCGGAGCAACTAAGCCCGTGAGCCACAACTACTGAGCCTGTGCGTCTGGAGCCTGTGCTCCGCAACGGGAGAGCCCGCGACAGTGAGAGGCCCGCGCACCGCGATGAAGAGTGGCCCCCGCTCGCCGCAACTAGAGAAAGCCTTGCACAGAAACGAAGACCCAACACAGCCAAATATAAATAAATAAATAAATTTATTAAAAAAAAAAAAAA
>NC_041223.1:18662183-18673724 GCF_002837175.3 Physeter macrocephalus | reverse complement strand
TCTCTTCCCTCTTGCGTCTCCCTCCCTCCCACCCTCCCTATCCCACCCCTCTAGGTGGTCACAAAGCACTGAGCTGATCTCCCTGTGCTATGCGGCTGCTTCCCACTAGCTATCTATTTTACATTTGGTAGTGTATATATGTCAATGCTACTCTCTCAGTTCATCCCAGCTTACCCTTCCCCTTCCTGTGTCCTCAAGTCCATGCTCTACGTCTGTATCTTTATTCCTGTCCTGCCCCTAGATTCTTCAGAACCATTTTTTTTCTTTTTTAGATTCCATATATATGTGTTAGCATATGGTATTTGTTTCTATCTTTTTGACTTATTTCACTCTGTATGACAGACTCTAGGTCCATCCACCTCACTACAAATAACTCAATTTTGTTTATTTTTATGGCTAAGTAATATTCCATTGTATATATGTGCCACATCTTCTTTATCCACTTATCTGTCAATGGACACTTAGGTTGCTTCCATGTACTGGCTATTGTAAATAGAGCTGCAATGAACATTGTGGTACACGACTCTTTTTGAATTATGGTTTTCTCAGGGTATATGCCCAGTAGTGGGATTGCTGGGTCATATGGTAGTTCTATTTTTAGTTTTTTAAGGCACCTCCATACTGTTCTCCATAGTGGCTGTATCAATTTACATTCCCACCAACAGGGCAAGAGGGTTCCCTTTTCTCCACACCCTCTCCAGCATTTGTTTCTCGATTTTTTGGAGCTACATAGAAAGAGTTATTTAGTTAGGTACCATTAGCATTTGCCCTTATGGAGAAAGATGGAAGAAATTCGTTAGGTATTACCTTTGCCCTCCCACTAGCTGACCTTGGAGACAGCAAGCTGAGCACCGTGGGTCTCCATCTATAAAATTAGTGTAATATCTACTTCACAGAAGTGTTAGGGGAAAGATACATTAATAAGCATCTAAACAATTGGAGATTTGATCAAATATATTGCTACCCATGCCTTTGTGCTATGCACTCCAAAGCCCCTCAGCAAGGCCTTCTTATGATATAGCCCCATTGCCCTTCATCCCAGGCCCAACTCCAGTCTGATTCCTTTTTCACCTGCCAAGGAGGGCTTTGTACTCCCACTTCAAAAAGTGCTTCCAGACAGACAAGAGGCAAAAGGAACCAGGTGCCTTCCACTCGTTCAACACTATCTCTTAAAGGTTTATGTTGTCTAAGAAATCTCAGAAAGCCTTAGCACAATGGTTCATATGTAGACAAAGATTTCTCTTTCCTGATGGATTTACACAAGAATCTGTTCCAAAGCAGAATATTGACAGCCAACTGGAAATGAGCGTGGAGCCAAATGTTAACAATATCTGGCCCATCCTGAAGATTTTGGACTTGCCAGTCTCCACAATCCCGTGAGCCAATTCCTTAAAATAAGTCTATTTCTCTTTCTCGCTCTATACCCACTATTCATTCTGTTTCTCTGGAACCCTGACTAATACACACACCATTAAACAAAACAAAATATCTTTCAAAGCATCTCTTTTTTTCATTGAAGACATTTAATTTTTCTCCATTTCTTATTGTTATTATGTTAACAATATCAGTGATAATCTATTACCTGTTTTAGTGAGTGTTTGTTCAAGGCCATAAACATTGCCATTTAATCCTTATACCAACTCATCAAGGTAGATAATTTTTAGTCCTACTTTACAGATAAAAAATTAGAGTTACCATATGATCCAGCAATCCCACCCCTGGGCATATATCCGGGAAAGATGAGAACTCTAATCTGGAAAGATACAATCACCCCAATATTCATTGCAGCACTATTTACAATAGCCAAGATATGGAAGCAACCTAAATGGTCATCAACAGATGAATGGATAAAGAAGATGTGGCACATATATACAATGGAATACTACTCAGCCATAAAAAGAATGAAATAAGGCCAATTTGCAGCAACATGGATGGACCTAGATACTATCTTACTAAGTAAAGTAAGTCAGACTGAGAAGGACAAATATCATATGATACCCCTTATATGTGGAATCTAAAAAAATGATACAAATGAACTTAATTACAAAACAGAAATAGACTCACAGACATAGAAAACAAATTTATGGTTACCAAAGGGGAAAGCAGGGGAGGGAGGGATAAATTAGGAATTTGAGATTAACAGATATACACTATTATGTATAAAATAAATAAACAATAAAGACCTACTGTATAGCACAGGAAACTATATTCAATATCTTGTAATAACCTATAATGGAAAAGAATCTATATGTGTGTGTGTGTGTGTATATATATATGTAAAACTGAATCATTGTGCTGTACACCTGAAACTAACACAACATTGTAAATCAACTATACTTCAATTAAAAAAAGAAAGAAATTAATTAGAACTCAAAGAAGTTAAATAATTTGGTAACAGCTGTTAGAATCAGGATTTGAACCAATGTGAAGGAAGGACCCTATAAATTTATTCATCCTTTAGGACATTGCACACAGAATAAAAGGGTTAATACAAACTTCTCAAAATTGACAATGGGAACCATTTGTACAAGAAGAAGATGAGAGAAGCTGTAAGTTCTTCATCCTGAGGGCACAAGCCCATGTCAAGGCCCTTAGTGGAGAGGACTGAAGGGAAGGCAGAAAGGGTGCACGCAC
Source organism: Physeter macrocephalus (assembly GCF_002837175.3). Classification (NCBI taxonomy): domain Eukaryota; kingdom Metazoa; phylum Chordata; class Mammalia; order Artiodactyla; family Physeteridae; genus Physeter; species Physeter macrocephalus. The sequence continues at coordinate 18,671,090 of NC_041223.1, read as the reverse complement.
TGAGATATAGGGGTACCTGCTCTTCCCTCCTGGCACCCCAACTCCCAGAAGACTTATACTTGACAAACTGCTTTCATTTCCTGCCCCACCCTTCCAACTTAATACCATTATTAATAGGCACATCTTTCATGCAAAGCTTTCTTTTGGAAATTGATGGGAAGTAGGTAGGTGGGTGAGGCAGCAAGGAGAAAACACACTAAGAAGAAAAGGTGGTAAGTGGGTGGATGAAGGTCACTGGAGAAAAAAAGAAACCAGAAATATATTCATCCTTGCTTGGAAAATATGACTAAGTAAAATAAGTGTGATCATTTGAGGTAGTCAGTCAGTCTGACCTTTATAAAAAGAGCAAGATGATTTTACTTTTCTCCCACTCCAAGTCATTTTAAAGCAATCCATAAGGTTTCACTTCTATCAGAGGGTAGTGATTTGCTGTTGTAGAGCTGTCATCTACAAAAAAGAGTTTCAGATGGGTCAGCTCATACTTTCCCACTTTCTTTAAAGTATAGGGGTGATGGACTCCAAAGAAAAACCAAGGGGTTATTCTTGTGTGACTCTTCTTGGATAGAGCATAAACAGACAAGCCAGGGGAAAACATCTCAAGGCAAAACTTGATAGGAACAGAAGAATAACCTGCTTCATCTTTTTTGACCGTCTCAGCATTTTATCTCCTGACGAACTCCAGGGCTAGAGGGTAGAGAGGTGCCACAGTGCGCTAGACGGGGCAAAGTAGGCCAAAGTAACTCCTCAGCCATGACCCAGACTGAGTGAAGAAAGGGTGGGTAACCTCATTTCTTCATGGAATGAGAAGATTCTTTCAAGCAGCATAAGAAAAAATGACCAGTTATGAGGGAAAAAAAGAACAAAATGGAAGTGGATAGCTGTTCATCTTAAAAGGTTTTCAAGTCTGATGACAAGATTTTTTGATCTTCACCAGGTGCAAAGTTTTAGGAGATTCCAGCTCATTAATGCAGAACCTTAAGGCTCATCCTGAAGGAACCCATATTAGTTTCCTAGGGCTGCTAAAACAAAGTAACACAAACTGGGTGGCTTAAAACGTCAGAAACGTATTGCCTCACAGTCTGGAGGCCAGAAGTCTGAATCAAGTTGTCAGCAGGACCGCGCTCCCTCTGAAGCCAGTAGGGGAAAATCCTTCCTTGTTTCTTCCTAGATTCTGGAAGAAGCCATCAATCCTTAGCATTCCTCACCTGTAGCTGCCTCAGTCCAGTCTCTACCTCTGTCATCACATGGTGTTCTCCCTGTGTGTTTCTGACATCACATGGCATTTTCCTCTTTTTATAAAGACAGCAATCATGTTGGATTGGGGCTCACCCTAATGACCTCATCTTAACTCAGTTACATCAACAAAGAACTCATTTCCAAATTGAGTCACACTCCCTGGCGGTTAAGCCTTCAGCATATCTTTCTGGGGAACTCCAGCAGTTCATGTCCACATCTTACATGTATTCATTCACTCTCCAAGTATAAAACACCTGTGCTATGCCTGCTGACCCCTCCAGAAGCAGCTCCACAGAAGCAGGGTAGGTGTGCATTGGGAGGTAGATAGAGGTGTTCAGGACAGAGAGGCTGGATAAAATTCCAGCAGTGGTGGCAAGAGTCAGGTAAGTGACAAACAGAATGAAACCAAGAAATGTTCGCAATTTTGTGTAACACCTTACTAGAGTACAAAAAAGAAAAGAGAGTAAGTAGCAGTGTCACGTTCCCAGTAGGGGCCAATGAGATGAGGTCTGTAAAACACAGCAGAATGATCATTTTCTCTCACACTTAGTGCCAAAGTATATAGTTTTAAGGCAACTTTACAACATATTCTATCAGGATTACAATTTTTCTATTAAAATTAAGTTGCGCATATATACTCATGAAATCTTTTCCAAAATTTTTAAACGCTGTATTTCAGAATAATTGAGCCAGGAAAGTAAGTTACCTAAATAAAGGCACTAAACTATTTGAAAATAGATCTTTTTGGTTTTTTTCAAAGATACATATTCATTAAAATTAGCTTAATACATATTGTCTCTTAGGGATATGACTGGCTCAAGTGATGCAGATTCTACTTCCACTTCAAATATATGTAGAAATGCTTGGTAAATATAACATTTTTTTAAATACAAAACTAATCTTAAAGGAAATGCTAAGTTCATAAATGAAAGAGTAAATATAAGCGTTGGTGCCTCTGCCCCTGGGAGGAAAAGAGTCCACCAGACCCCAATATGGATCTTTACAGCAAAAGGTTAGGTTTTCAACACCTAGTTTTATTCAGGGATATGAGAGTTGGAAATAAAGCACTTAAAATAAAGCCAGGACCCTGATAGAGCCATCTTTTCCATGAAAAAAGTATCTACAAGTAACAAGGAAGCCTGTAGTCTGTTCAAAACACTGGATAGGGAAAAGTTAAGTTTTCCAAGAGAAATTAAAATTGTATACCTAATGAGGTGTGAGATCTAAATGTGCACTACCCAATTGGCACAACCACTCAAGCTGGGAAACGAGCTTTAAAAAGAAAAGCACATGGAAACTAGTGTTTCTCACAGAAGTAAATGGACAAACAACAAAAAGATACAGGTACTTTATAAAGAATCCAGATCACATACAACTTCCACAGATAAATAAGTGTGAATATGAGCTAAACCTAAGAAATTTCAAATCATTAAAGAAAATAAATCACTATGAGAAAGTCAGCAAATAAAAGAGGATAATCAGCATGCTATTTAAAACTTTCAAATAGTATAAGAAGACTCCAAAGTAAGTGTAAGTAGTAAAAAAAAATAATATGAAATAAAGCACTAAGAAAATTAATGACAGATTTTAAAAGGCAGATTAGTAAAAGAATCAATCATCTTTCTAGAAATTAAAAAGACATTGTTACTAAAATCTAAAACGCAGAGAATGAGTAAAACAGTACATGAAAAATAGTTTGGAAAAAATTACCCAGAGCTGTAAAAAAAAAAAAAATTGTGAATACAAGGTTAAAACATAAAGAGAATAAATTGAGAAAGTCCAACATACTTCCAATAGGAGTTTCAGAAAGAATAAAAGAGAAAATGGTGGCAACAGAGAAGTTTAAGAATAATACTGGAGAATTTTCCAGAACAGAAAATCAGTCCACAATTTAAGCAAATAAAGTTAATTCTGAGCAGGAATAAAAAATAAATTTGCACCGAGTCACATCAGAATGAAATTTCAGAATACAGTATCAAAGAGAAAAATCTTAAGAGCAACTTGGAGAAACAGAGATTACCTATAAAAGAATAACAATTAAAAGGATTGTAGATTCGCGTCAGCAAAAATAGAGGCCAGAAGACAATGCAAAAATGTTAGTCTATAATTTTATACAAGCTAAGTAATTATTCAAATATAAGTTTTCAAACAAAAATAGAGAAGCAAAAGACAAAACAAAAACAAAACATGATAAATGGAAGAGATAAACTAAGATCATCAAAATGAATCCAAATCAGTAATTACAAGAAATATAAAATATTAATCTCAAACGTAAGAAAGCAGAAATTCTAGGACAGGATTAAAAATAAAAATTATTTGCTATTTACACAAAACATACTTAATACTCAAATATACAGAAGTATTACATTTAATAAATAGGAAAAGATAAACCAAAGGAATAAAACCGGTGGTGGCAATATTAATATCAGGGGATAGAAATTTTAGGCAAGATTCATGTTAGAGATCAAGAAAATCATCACTTTTAATAACATAGGGACAGTTCCCCAGGAAGATGATCCAGAATGTACCTCATAATATTGCTTTAAAATATAGGACAAAAATGGACAGAAATTCATAAAGAAATATTCCTGATAATGGTGAATACTCTCAAATACAATTCATATAAGAATAAAACTTTTATAGATGTGAAACCTAGTTAAGGTTTAAGACAAATTATCTCCACAGTCTTCTTAGTTACAGGACACATAAGCCTATGAAACCACAGTTTAAAAAATCTTGCTCTGTCACAGATGATAAATTTTTAAATAATGAAGTTTAAATATAGTTGTTTCTTATGTTAAACAACTTTTTAAAAAGCAATAATCCTTTTTGACATAGTGCCTTTGTGTGTATAAAAAAACTTTCATAAACATCGATGCTCAGAAAAAGTAGGTCACAAAGTCACACAGAATATTAATAACTAAGAATAAGCCTAGGGCACTTAACTGTAAAAATCAGTGCTCTTTACATGTTGCCAAACTGCCTCTCAAGCATCTTAAAGGATTCGATGGAAAATATAACCATTGATCCATTTATTTCATCCAGTATTTATTGGTGTGTATACTGTCTAAAAAGTGCTTATGATGATGAATCAGATACACACAGACCATGCATAGTACCTTAAACACTGATTTCCCAGTCTTTCCATTTGTGGGTTTCCTCCATCTTTCTCACTGCTCCCTCTTGGTCCCCATTGTAGGCTACTGTTTCCCTGCCCAACCTTTACCTCATCTCCAGGATTCCACTCTGCCGTGTTGCATTCTAGGTTTTCTGTACCCTCTGACTGGGCCATCTCATCATTACATTTCCCTCAAATATCAAGCACTGGTTAAGCTAATGACTCCCAAACACATAACTCCAGTCTAGATCTCTGTTTTAAACCCAAGGACAGATATCCATTTCATACTGGATACCTCTATCTACATACACTCACTAGTTACTCAACTTCCTCATCAGCTGAGGGTTACTAAAGTAGATTTTGTGGCTCTGCTTCTTGGATCTCTACAAATTTATTCTCATTTCCTATTCTTTCCCCAATATTGTCTTGTCTAAACTTCATCAACACCACTAAAGGCACTGCTCTTAAAAATGGACTTGTCACCATCAGAGCAAAAGGACGACCTTAGCTATTAGTTCACTAGAACATACAAGTTACTACATATAAACTTTGCCTTACCTACTGTCCTCTCCCAGTTCCTCACTATTACACCCATTGGCTTTCGTTCCCTCCTGATTCCTGTTGCAGAAGAGCTTCTTTTGCTTACAGAGATAGTCTAGTAAGGCCGATGGGGGTGTCAGCAAGATACTCCTCACAACTTCAAGTTTGCATGCTGAGGACGAAACTGGGAGAAGTGTAATTAATGAGATTAGCCATATGTACAAGAAATGTCCCTTAGTAATGAGTGGCTAAAGTGTTTCAGGAACATCCAGGCTCAGTGCCCTCAGCGTCCTCAGAAAATCATTAGCTTATCTAGGCTTGCAGATAATCAACTGAATCATAAAGACATGAGATTTGGAGACAGGCAGATAGTTTAAATTCCAGCTAAACTACTTCTACTGTAATTTTGTTCAACCTATTTAACTTTTCTATGCCTCAGTTTTCTCATATATAAAATAAGGTTAGTGGTACTTCACATAATTATGAAGATTAGCTGAGTGAATTTATACATATCCTGTACACAGTATGCATCAATAAGGAGCTATGGAGACTGGAATTATAGCTGTAGAAATAGTATTAATTGTGGCAGAAATTCTTTGCCATTTTTTGTTTTCATGTGTAAATAAGAATTAGCATGAAGCATAAAAAAAGATGTCAAAGGGCAGTTATGACCTGTACTGTAAAGCTGTCCCCAACAGGTCTAGGTCTAAATGAGCTAGTCCTCTTTCTTTCCTTTCTTCTTTTTAAATTACATGCCAATGACTCATTTATTTTATAACTGGAAGTTTGTACCTTTGACCTTCTTAGCTCCTTCTGCCCACTCCCCACCTCTGGCAACCAAGCACCAATCTGTTCTTTGTATTTATGAGTTTGTTTTTTGTTTGTTTTATTTGTCTTTTATATTCCACATATGAGTGAGATCATATGGTGTTTGTTTTTCTCTGTCTGACTTATTTCACTTAGTATAATGCCCTCAAGTTCCATCTATGTTGTCACAAATGGCAAGAGTCCATTCTTTTCTATGTTGAATAGTATTCCATTGTATAGATATACCACAACTTCTTTATCTGCTCATCCATCAATGGGCACTTAGGTTGTTCCCATTAGCCGGTTCTCCTGATACATATATTCCTACATTTTTCTTTCAGCTACCATAACTCAATAGCCATTAAAATCATCCAATTAACTTTTTAAATTCTGATTTTGTGCTCATCAACCAACCTGCTGTTTGTAATTTGACTTCCTAGGTAACCTTCTTATCTAGAAAAAATACACTGAATATCCCACAGAAATAGTCCAGTCCTTGTGACACGTATATGTTCTATTATAAAACATTGGCGTTCTGGATTTCTCTCTATTTCTTGTGAGTTGATTTGGTAGAGTTCATCCCTGAGAGACTGGTTATCTGTGAGCAAATTGACATTGTGACATAAGAAATCCCTGGAGACAGGTATCCCTTGGAGAGGTTGCAGGTTTTGTTCCAGACCACCACAATAAAGCAAATATCACAATAAAGCAAGTCACATGAAATTTTTGGTTTCCCAATGCATAGAAAAGTTATGTTTACACTATACTGCAGCTTAAGTGTGCACTAGCACTATGCCTTAAAAAATACATATAATTAAAAAAATATTTCATTGCTAAAAAATTTAACCATCATCTGAGAACATATAATAATGAAAAAGTTTGAAATATTGTAAGAATTATCAAAATGTGACACCGAGACACGAAATGAGCAAGTGCTGTTGGAAAAATGGCACTGATACACTTGCTTGGTGTAGGGTTGCCACAAACCTTCAATTTTTTTTAAAAAACACAGTACCTGTGAAGTGCAGTAAAGCAAAGTGCAATAAAACAAGGTATACCTGTACTTGGTCTTTGTCCTCCCCTCTCTGTTTCCTGGCACACAGCTCCGAAAACCCTATGAATCTCTGAAATGATGTGTCTTTTTGTATGTTAATGAGATGACTAGTGGCTGGGGGCCCCTGGAGAGACCCTAGGGATGGAGAGATGGTGGCCAGGAGAATCAACCAAGTGATCAGAAGGTTGAAATTTTCAACCCCACCTGCTGACCTCCTCCTGGGAGAGAGAGAGAGGCTGGAAATTGAGTTCAATCGCCAATGGCCAATGATTTAATCAAACATGCCTACGTATGAAAGTCTCTGTAAAAATCCTAACCAATGGGTTCGGAGAACTTTTCCGTTGGTGAACACACAGAGATGCTGGGAGGACGGTGCTCTCAGAGAGGGCATGGAAGCTCTGTACCCATTCCCCCATTCCTGGCCCTATGCATCTCTTGTATCTGGTTGTTCCTAAATTGTATCCTTTTATAATAAACTGGTAATCTGGTAAATAAACTGTTTTCCTGAGTTCTATGAGTCATTCTAGCAAATTATGGAACCCAAGGAGTTCCATGTGGGAACCTCCATTTATATCCAGTCTGTTAAGAGTCCAGGTGACAACCTGGACTTGTGATTGGCATCTGAAGTGGTGGAGGAGGCCGAGGCAGTCTTGTGGGACTGAGCCCGTAACTTGCAGGATTTGACACTAACTCCAGGTAGATATTCTCAGAACTGAACTGAATTTTAAGTAACCTAGCTGGTGTCAGGAGTATTAGTCGGTGTGGAAAAAATACAAAACAAAAAAACAAACACAAAACAAACACAAATAACCCTATACAGACCTAATCAAAGTTCTCCCTCTAAATAGATGATAATCTGACCATAACTTAACCTTACTGAAGTGATGCCCAAAGTGTCTGACCAGCATCACTCATGCCAAATCCATGTCCTCATCTTTCACTTTCAATGAAATTCCCCCTTAGTCTTGGGATACCATCCCCATTTAGCTTCTTCCAAGATTTTCTCCCTTTTCTTTTGTGAAATTGTTCTTTCTGGTTCCTCCATCTTCCCACAAACATATCTAACTTTCCTCTATTCTAGATATTCTCTCATTTACTAGTTTTTTTTTCTCAAACTGCTTTTTTTTTAATTTACATTTTTAGCAAATCTTCTTTAAAAAGTAATTTAAGATAAATATGGCTGATTAAACACACATTGACACAATACCCTCTCTCCTCAAAATATATAAAATTATAGAAACATTTTTTTAAGTAAAAGTAGCTACTTGAGCTCCATAGCCAAAAAGAGAAAACTTCAGGTGCCATAAACAAAGGAATATTCCACAGAGGTAAGCAAAAGATAAAACAAAAAATCTCATGAAAGCTGGGACCACACATGGGCTATGAGGTTTGGGGCACTGACTGAAACAGAAGGCTCGGGAACTAAGTCTTGCACTGCACAAATGGTAGGAGGCTGAAACTGACATGAAGATCAAACCCCAGGGAGAAAACATGGGCAAGAATTAGAAAATATAAGAAGCACTCCAATGCTTTAAATGACAATTGATAGACATATAAGTAAGAAAGTCTCTCTCTGAAAAAACAAATATGAAAGGAATTTTTAAAAAAATACGTTTAAACTTTTCAAAGAGAGATTATCACTTATGAAATAAAAGAGACAATAAAATTATTTCTATACTAATAACCAAATAAATAAAATGTAGTAACCCAAATTTTCCCTTTCTCTGAGCACCCCATAGTCTACATAGTCCCCATCAAGAATTCTGGTTCAGAAAAACGTAATGGACAAGGCTTCAAGAGACAGAGAATCCCAATCTTATACTAGCTGTTCCAGAGAAATAAAAAATAATAAAAATCATTAAACCTGTTTTACTAGGCCAATGAGTCCCGATATTAAAACTCTCAGATCATGAGAGTTGGCCAAATTTCACTTATGAAAAATACATTAATAGCCAAAAAAAAAAATTTTGCAGATCAAACCCAATAAGTTATATTAAAAATATGCTCACAAACATGTGCTTTTTATCCTTTCTTGGAAAACAAGAGTGACTAAGCAGTAAGAAAAATTGATCAACAAAATTTACCCTATCAACAGATTAAGGGAGAAAAGTCATCTTACCACCTAAATATATATATATATATATATATATAT
>NC_041223.1:18660422-18661379 GCF_002837175.3 Physeter macrocephalus | reverse complement strand
AGAGAATCCTAAAGATGCTACCAGAAAACTACTAGAGCTAATCAATGAATTTGGTTAAGTAGCAAGATACAAAATTAATACACAGAAATATCTTCCACTCCTATACACTAACAACAAAAAATCTGAAAGAGAAATCGAGGGAACACTCCCAGTTACCACTGCAACAAAAAGAATCAAATATCTATGGATCAACCTACCTAAGGAGATAAAAAACCTGTATGCAGAAAACTATCAGACACTGATGAAAGAAATTAAAGATGATACAAATAGATGGAGAGATATACCATGTTCTTGGATTGGAAGAATCAACATTGTGAAAATGACTCAACCACCCAAAGCAATCTACAGATTCAATGCAATCCCTATCAAACTACCACTGGCATTTTTCACAGAACTAGAACAAAAAATTTCACAATTTGTATGGAAACACAAAAGACCCCGAAGAGCCAACCCCGAAGAGCCAAACCAATCTTGAGAAAGAACAACAGAGTTGAAGGAATCAGGCTCCCAGACTTCAAAGTGTACTACAAGCTACAGTAATCAAGACAGTCTGGTACTGGCACAAAAACAGAAATATAGATCAATGGAACAGGATAGAAAGCCCAGAGATAAACCCACACACATATGGTCACCTTATCTTTGATAAAGAAGGCAAGAATATATAGTGGAGAAAAGACAGCCTCTTCAATAAATGGTGCTGGGAAAACTGGACAGCTACATGTAAAAGAATGAAATTAGAACACTCCCTAACACTATACACAAAAATAAACTCAAAATGTATTGAAGACCTAAATGTAAGGCCAGAAACTATCAAACTCTTAGAGAAAAACATAGGCAGAACACTCTATGACATAAATCGCAGCAAGATCCTTTTGGACCCACCTCCTAGAGAAATGGAAATAAAAACAAAAATAAATAAATGGGACCTAATGAAACTTAAAAGCTTTTGCACAGCAA
>NC_041223.1:18634946-18659501 GCF_002837175.3 Physeter macrocephalus | reverse complement strand
TAGCTGATTCACTTTGTTATAAAGCAGAAACTAACACACCATTGTAAAACAATTATACTCCAATTAAAGACATTAAAAAAAAAAAAGCCCAAAAGCATATGCTAAAACTCAATATTCATTTCTGGTTTTTAAAAAGCTGTTAAATTATAATTAGAAGAAAACTGTCTTAATCTGAGAAAATGTATTTACAAATATCTTTATAGCAAACATTATGCTGAAAGAAGGAATTTTGAAAACATTCCCTTTAAAGTCAACCATAACAACAACAAAAAAAGACTCCATTATCACTTCTGCTATGCAGTTTTGTACTGGTAGTTCAAGTCAATTCAATAATACAGTAAAAAAGAAATAAAATAGAAAGACTGAAGTGTAAGAAATAAATCCCCCACTTTTCTTTCAGGTTGCATGATCACCTACGTAGAAAACCTAAGTAAATTAGATGATCAGATTTTACAAAATGTATAAGAGCATTCAACAAGCTTGCTGAATATATAAAACATGTACAAATGCTAGAATGCTGCTTGGGTCATGATCACAAATGGATGAGGTCACTGTGTGAGGGAAAAGAGCATCACCAATGGACACCCATTCGTCTGCTTCCTTTTTCCTCCGTATGCTAAGATTGATCATCTAGTTGTCCCAAAATTTAGATCTGTGCAGAGAAAACAGGAGAGATTATCACTGGCCTTCACTGTAAGCTGCATGTTCCAAAAGAGCCTCATCAGAACTCAACACAAGAAGCATTGGCCGTAACCCAACTAATAAATGACATCCTGCTTCCTGTTTATTCCTTTGGGAATGCCCAAACCAAAATTTGGTTGGGGGGTGGTGGAGGTTGTTTTTTGTTTGAGGGCTTTTCGTTTTTTTCCTTTTTGCTTCATTAATATAGTTCTAGAGCATCAAACTATCACCTTGAATGCTTATGCACACTAATTTGCTTTTGTGCATTCTCAAAATGCATTTTTGTTCATGCTGTTTCCTCAGTTAGGAATGATTTCTCCCTTCCCCAATCAAAAGTTTATTCTTCATAAAAAATCTGCTCAAATGCATTCTCTTATGAAGCTTCCAGATACTTCCCAGTTAGCGTCATCCCTATGTTTATATGTGTCTGTTTCTATGTCTGTTTATGCATCACTGTGGGGGGTCAAGCATTGCATAGGGAAGTAGCCTAACAATATCTGTGGACTACTTTAAAGTTGAACCCAGTGTTGTCCAACAGCATTTTCTCCAATAAATGGAAATGTTATATATCAGCATCCTCCAGAACTGAAGCCACTATCTGGATATGGCTAATAAGCACTTGAAATGTGGCTGGTATGACTGAAGAAATGAGTTTTAAATTTTATTTTAATAAATTCAAATGTAAATAGTGGAACTTGAAAAGCTTTCTGTGACAGATAATGAAAATTATGTAGACTTAATATGACATACTATTTGCCTTAGCTGACAAATAACTGAAATCAAATTCCTTTCCAACTTTAGTTATCATCTTACTTGCTGCTCTTTATAGATGGTCTCTGCAGTTGGAATGGACTTCATTAAGAAGAGAAAATTTAGTGCTGGTTTTAAAGGAATAGTAACCCTTCAACAGTCAGTGTTAGAAATATTCCAGGCATGAGAAATGGGGATCACAGAAGTATGGAGGTGAAATTGTCTTTTACTGGAAAAAATTAGTTTACTTGAGGACAGATTGTGGAAGGTATAGGCTAACACTTGTACTTTCTCTTGAAGATTATATCCCATCTACCTACCTCTAATATCCTACTCAAGGATATAGTTCCAGTATTTTGTCTGTTTCTCTCCAGTATCATCAATTATTCCCTCTATGTTTATTTATGGATTCCCAGTACAACATAATGAAGCTGTTATTTCTCCCATCAAAAAAGGGGGGAAAATAGCACTTCTTTTGGCTCCTTTTCCCCAGCAGCATTCATCTTGTTTCACCTCGTTTATCTCTTCCATTTCTCTATGACCCAGCATTTGACGGATGTTCATCAACCGACTGGCAGTATTTGACACAATTTGTTTAAAAAAAAAAAAAAAAAAAGGGGGGAAAATAGCACTTCTTTTGGCTCCTTTTCCCCAGCAGCATTCATCTTGTTTCACCTCGTTTATCTCTTCCATTTCTCTATGACCCAGCATTTGACGGATGTTCATCAACCGACTGGCAGTATTTGACACAATTTGTTTAGAGTGGATATTAGTACCTTTAGTCAGGATTCAGGATTCAACAACACCCAAGGAGACACAGGCTACAGGGCTTCTGGGACATCATCCTATCTTGCTTTTCCTCCTATCTATCTGGCAGCTCCTTCTCAGTCTCCGTTATAAATTAACAGTCAACTCATCCAGAGAGGTTAATAACTTATCAAAAGATCACAATTAATAATTGAAAGACCTGGACACCAAACTCCATTGTCTCCGACTTCTAAGCCAGTGCTGATTACAGTAATGTTAAATACTTTAATAGACTGTGGGATAGAGAAGGTCCCAGAAAGAGTTATTTCCCACTTGACTGTGCCCCAGGGAAGGGAAAACACAGAGATTAGAGAAAGATTGCTTCTTAGACATAGTTGCTTCATCTAAAAACTCTCATTTGATGTACTCACACATTGTGTGAGATTTCCTAGATCACCAAATTATAACAGCATGTGGTCCATCCTGGAACACAAAAACTTTACAATTATGCTCACTAGCAACTGATGTAGTCCACAGCTTCAGAAAGAAAAAGTCAGGGAGGGGGTGGATTAATTTAATTCATAAAATTAATTTAATCAGGTAAATGCATACTTGTACTATGGAATCATTATGTTCTCATGGTTGTTTCTTCCTGGGCATAAACAGACTCACAATTACCATATGAATTACCTGCACGAGAATCCAATCCTAATAACTTGTATTTGTTTAGTGTTGTTTGCTTTGCAAAATCTTTATATTTATTACCTCACTTAATGTAAGTGGAAATGGACTAAATTGATAAGAAGTACAATATTTGCAGCTTGCTTGAAAATCACTTAGAAAATTTTTAATTAATGTAGTGTATTGGCTCCAGATCTGTGCCCTACAACCTGCCAAATGATTGCCCTCCAGGTGTACTTCAAGGTATTGAACATTAATCTGTGTAGTCTAAGAATCCCAGAGTCTGATGACCTTATGGATGTTTTTTTTCCTATACACTGGTGAAAACTTCTAGAATTGAATATAGTGAATTATAAAACAGTGTTTCTTCTGTAAAGGTAGTAGAACTCTGAAATCTTTCTCTTCTGGTACAAACCACACAAATAAGCTAGCAGTCTAGGGCATTAGGCAAAGTCCATCTGTTTAGTCAGGCATTTATCCAAAAGGAGAAAAAAGATTTTATTTTCTCTTGCATGGATATTTTTTTAAATTTAAATATACCTAGTAAAGGGAACTGAAACTGAGCCATGATGGCTATACTTGAATGTGCTGAGAATAATGCCTCTTCTCAGTATTTTATTCCTAAATCTTCTCATACTCCACCTAACCACCTTCATGTAACCAAATATTTATATTTGCCACTAGATATTGAAATTAATATGTTCACATTATTTCTCTCTTAAGATTTTAGTGAAGGGGCAAGTTTTCTGTTAGATGTTCTAGCTCTGCACTCATAGTTACCTGTTCAACAAATGCCTTCCCCACTGTACTGTAAGCTCCAAGAGTGCCAGGGCTGATCTGCTCCCCACTGTGCACTGGCATCCAGAATGGTACCTTGACAAATAACAGTTTCTTTCTGCACAACAAGTTTGCTCATTACTCAATATTGAATGTACAGTTAAGTCAATCCTTCTGTCAAAAACATTCTAAATGTGTAGATAAATACTCAGGAAATGCCACAACTTAGATTCTTCAGATTTCCAATTCTGATTTCCTGACTGACATAAAGATGGAGTGCAAAGCAGCGTATCACAATACCAAGCCTCACTCATGGCTTGAAAAGTCTGAATGCATGATGTGTCGTGTGATCCGACCATAATGGAAAATGAGGATGGATTCACCTTAAATGGAGAGGAGTATTTACCTACAATAACAAGCAGGGCATGGGCAGTATTTTTTCGAAGTAGAGTTGTTATAAATTTGAAACAATAACAACGTAAGTCATCACCAGATGCCAACCAAAAAATCAGAGGGCACAAAACCTCTAATACAGCAACATGGTGTGTACAACTGAGGCAGATAAACTCTACTTGTACTGAAAGCTCACCCCCATCTCTGCACAGGGAAACTGACAATACAGGAAGGAATGAAGGGAAAGCGAAAGGAAGGGAGAAAGAGAGAAGAGGAGGGAGGGAAGGAGGAAGATAAAGAAGGAGGAAGATAGGGAGGGAGGGAGGCCACTTAAAACAAATTTACCTTAGATTCTTCTTGCATTAACTAGAACATAATGACTAATGTATTTCACAAAGGAATGCACTTTTTGCCAACACAAATGCTTAGCTGACAATAACATGTAGAATTAGCTCAGACCTATCTTGTAAATGCAATAAGATTCAGTTATATCCAAAGGGCAAATCTGAAGGATTCGGGAACTGTTGTCCAGCAGTTCATTAGCATGAGAGACCTAAATGGCTCTTGGGAAGGAACCTACCCTCAGGCTAAAGAAGAGCAGCAATTTCATATACAGCATCTAGCTAATAGTCAGATGTGTCCTCAGCCCCAGAGCCCATGAACTTGCCCCAAGTCTACTATAAATGGCTGTGACTAAACTAAAGTCACTTTAGAACAGCTTCTGACTTCCTTCCAGCTGCAGCTTTGGAATCACAAATAATGGAAGCTACAGTTTTGGCAACAGCAAGAGGCACATTTGCAGAAGTTTTCCAGAACCATCTCCACCATCATGGTACCAACACTAGAGCAGGAGATTGCTCTTGAATATTCTGAGACACCACCTACAGGATTCTCTGGAGGGGAACTGAAGGTTCTACAAGAGTAGGGAGAGGTGAAATCAGAGAAACACTGATTCTCTAATTGTACACCTCTTAACTCTTAACCTGTGTGATCTGGTGAAAAACAAAATGCACATACTCTTGAAACAAATAAACAATTTTAAAGCTTCCAAAAGGCCAATGCAAAAATATTCTTATTTATATGTTAAATGTTTCTGGTTTTCATCTTCTGAGTCAGTGCCAAGAGCAAATCATGCACATATCACAAAGGACTATAAAATGAACCACAGGGCTTCCCTGGTGGCGCAGTGGTTGCGCGTCCGCCTGCCGATGCAGGGGAACCGGGTTCGCGCCCCGGTCTGGGAGGATCCTGCTCCGCAACGGGAGAGGCCGCAGCAGAGGGAGGCCCGCATACCACAAAAAAAAAAAAAAAAAATGAGCCACAAATAAGACTTGTCAGACAGCAAGTGGTTCAGCTATGGACTAGCTTCACACATTACCTCTCTAGCATACACAGCAGCTGCACTGCAAAGAGCATGTTCTGACTGAAATCTTAAATAAGTGGAAAATGATAAAATCACAACTAGGATTAACTCAATAAACAGTCTCAGTCTTCAGTATATTAAAAAAAAAAAACACTGGTAAACTCTTTATAACATGAATGCCCAAGACTTTCATATAATTTTTTGAATGGGCTTATTATTCCAGACTAGAAAAGTCAAGACTAAGATAAGCTACAGAATATTATACACTTGGTTTACATAAATAGAAGTATCTCAAAACTCAAGCCTAAATACCTGATAAAAGGATAATGGAGTTGAAGAGCTGATCTTCCTATACTGTATCTCTGAATTGCTCAAATTCACTCTCCAAGTTTGTGCAGATCATACATTAGTAACTTCAGAAAACTCAGAATTCAACTAATCTCATGCAGACACAGCATACTAGAAGGCCCCATCAAATGTTTTAAAAGTCTAATTGTTTCTTTTAAGCCTTTTTCCATTGATTTCAGTAAGTTAAGTAACATTATCAGAATCTGGCTTTGAAATTAGACAGATTTTAGCTTGGTTTCCAGTTCTACCAATTACTAACTGTAGTCCTTAGAAAAGTTATCAGCCTCTTTGAGCAAGTTGACTGACCTTGTAATGATGACTACTAATACCCCACAGAGTTTTATAAAGATAAAGGAAATAATGTGTGTATCACACCTAGCACAGTACCTGGTACACAATACACACATAACTGGTAGACATTACTGTTACTTCGATTGATGCTATTGCATCGAGTACTTTTACTGTTGCTATTACCTAATACCACTACTACTACGACTATTACTACGACTATTACTACTACTACTAAGGGACAAAGGATGAGCACTGGAAACTCTGGATGTGAGAGCAATAAGTAGAGTTCATTTGTTTTCAACTCTAGAAATCCAAGAATAAAAGTGATGACTGTAAAATTTCTGGATATTAAATCGTCCCTAATAAATTTTTCTCTATAGAGAGGATTATGGAATTAACATTAGCTTGGCATGCTTGCAGAATAATTAATTAAAACACAGAGGGAATCCCCTCTCTTTAGCCATCTTATACTTTGGAAAGCCCACCCAAAATATGCTGGAATACAAGAACAGCTTCAAATAACAGTGGATATCTTTTTAGGATTTTAAGTATCTAGTAATTGGCAATTAGAAATGACAAAATAAAATAAACATACCAATGGTATTTTTTTAAGCAGAGGGCATATTGAGGAAGCCCACAGAATGTTGTAGATACTTAGGTTTGTACCAAGGAGACCGCTAGTGACATGCAAGACAAGGTCTCTAATGTCAAGGAACTTACAACATATTATTACAGATAAAGCAAGGGTAACAACCCAAATCATCACAGCTTCTAAAGGCTACAGGTTAGCTAAAGATGTAATCAGTGAAGAGTGAAACAGTCGCATAACATTTCATGAAAGTGGTCAGAGATGCTTGAATTGAGCCCTGAGACAGGTAGCAGAGAGCAAAAGGAAGAGTTTCAGGCAAGAGCTTTATCATAAACCAAGTCATGGAAAAAAGACTGAGGTTTATATATTTGCAGGAACACTGGGA
Source organism: Physeter macrocephalus (assembly GCF_002837175.3). Classification (NCBI taxonomy): domain Eukaryota; kingdom Metazoa; phylum Chordata; class Mammalia; order Artiodactyla; family Physeteridae; genus Physeter; species Physeter macrocephalus. The sequence goes on along the minus strand of NC_041223.1, from coordinate 18,652,496 downwards.
TCACTGGTTTGCAAAGCATTTTGCCAACTGGTGAGACCTAAAATTGTATATAAATCAGCAAGCTGGTAACTTGAGAAAATCTGTTTAGGGCAAATTAGTCTATATCAAAATGCCACATGATTTGTGGATGGTAAAGACCGCAGACAAGAAAAATTTGTAAGAGGCTGTAATAATCCATAAAGACTGTAATAACGAGGACAGAGGGTTTGGGCGGGGTGATTACAGAGGAATAAAAGGGAAGATGCAATATGAGAAAGAGTCTAAGGGAAGATGGGCAGGACCGTTAACTGACTGGATATGGGGATATGTGTCTAATGAGGAAAAAAAGTGAGTCCAAGGTTAAGCCTGGATGCTTGAAGAGAACCATGAGATCCAACAGAAATGGAGTCCAGGAGTACCGAGACTAGGCCAAGAAGAGGGGAGCCAGATAAAAATCATACCAGACGGGTTGAGATAAGAGTGTGCCTGTGAGGCAGAGCTGTAGATTTGGGCACCACCAGCCTTGAGGCGTGTGGGACCCGTCAGAGAAGAAGGCATCCAGAGAGTTGGAGGACAAGGACTTGATCTTGGAGATGCTCAAAACCAGAAGACAATAAGTGGCAGGAGCCAATGGTGAGGGGACTTTAGGAAGTAGGGGAAGTGTCTTTAAGAATTTCTCAGAAACCATCGCTATGAAACAAGCTCTACATGTCTTCTGAATTACATATATGATGATAATGGTAAGTTGGGATTTAAGCAAAAAAATTTTATAATGTGTCCCTATGTTCCAGACACAGTCTAGGCAATGGGGACAGAGAGAAAGCCAATGAACTGGAAATGAGGACCTCAGTCTCTGCCTCCTACCCATTCCCAGTCACTGATGCTCAACGACCACGCAGCCTCACTCAGTTCCAGAGAGAATCCAGACCAATGCAATTAGGATCAGGAAGGCAAGACCCAGAATCAGCCTTGCTACAGGAAAGCTGATACCTGATATCTCAAAGTTGGTACCTAGATATATCCACAGTCAGTGCTTTCCCCCCGTCTCCAAAGTTTATCCCCATTTTATACTTTGATCGTAACCAAAACTGTTCCCCCTGAGGACAATGCAACTTGGATTACTCCTGAACTTCTCTGAACTCAACCTCGCAAGAAAGGAGTCATCACCACTAAATTAGGCCCATTCTCTTCTAGATTCCTTAACTTCCCTACATATAGCCACTCAGAGGAATTTTTAATGGATACTATTTTAAGAGGGATCTGAGAGTGGTAAAATTATGCTAAAATGTCTCCAATTACACATATATCTCAAGAAAAATATTCACTAACAATCTCAAAACAATCTTCACTCTTTCAATGAAAAGGGTAGCCTCAGCTTTAACTTTCTAATGGAAAGCTGAGCAAGGCAGAAGGCCTGTCCACCTCTAGGGAGGCCCCCAGACAACGGAGTCAGTGAACCCCCAGCAAGATAGCCCTACTAGAATTACATTTGTCCTCCAGCAGTGGTTTATTTCTGTTTATCAGGGCCTACAGTCTTCTGCCCTTTAGTAGTAAATGCTCTCTTTTGGTTCCGTGCACTCTTTTACAAAACTGAAATTGGAAAAGAAATGTATAAGAAGACATCCAAAAAGAAAAAAGAAAACTTAAATAGTCCCAGAGCATCAAAAACAAACCAAGAAAAATTCTTTGCCTAGATGTAGTCAGGATTTAGCCTTGCATTAAGAGACACGATATTCCCTCAAGCTGCAAATCAGAATGCAAAATTCAAATTCCATTTACTTAATCAGTAGCTTATAATATTACAACAGCAATGAATCTAGTTTCCAAAGACTAAGGAAGTAAGATATAAGGGCAATGACTTATAGTTACAGTTTTGTCTACAAATCATTGATTTATTCACTAAGTGGGTTTCTTTCTTCTGATTTTTAGACCTAGTCTGGATTCAAAAGAGATTCAGTTCAATAAATATTTGTGCAGTACTAGATACGTGAAGATGAAAAAGGCTCCATAGCCCTAACCTCCAGGAGTTCTAATTATGAGGTCAGTTCAAAATCTTAACTAATCAGGGACCAAGGCTGGCAGGAACTGAGACTGAAACAGCAGAGAGGAATGTCGGGGTCAAGGATGTGAACTTTATTCTGTGTGCTTGGAGGAAGGGGTAGACATTGAACTATTTTAAGCTGGAGCGTAATGCGAACCAATCTGCATTTTAGACAGATCGCTATGGTGATGAGGGGCTGGAGGGAGGCCAGTTGGGAGCAGGGAGAATGAGAGGGCCCAGAACTGCAGCCGCAGCAGTGGCAAAACAAAAACAGGGCTGCTCAGAGAGACAGACGATGAGTAGAATCTGATTGGATCTGGGTTGAAAGGAGAGAGAGGAATCTATCTCCTCTGAGAGTTCTGTCATGCTACCCACCATATTCCCAACACTGAGAGTCCTGTAGGAGGGAGGCAAATATCTTGCTGCTTCCTTATCTGGCCAGCTATATATTCTAAGTCCTAATGGCCGCAAGTGTTCTTCAAAGTGAGCTGGGATGATCCAGTCTGATCTTCATGTTTGTTATTGTTGAGTTTATTCTCACTTTTTCTTCACCATGCCTGATGCAATGGAAATGACACAAAGCTAGGGAAGTCTGGTGGTCTTGGGATTTTAATACTGGCTTTTTTGATAATGAGCAATGTGACCTTGGGCAAATCACTTACCTTCTCTAAATCCCATATTGTCTACAGTTGGGGATTACCTCAGCTCTAAATAAAACCCCTTCTACACATCTCTTATTCATGCCAAGTAATTCTGTTCTAGTCTATCCACCAGTTACTAGTATACAAAGAAAATACTGATTAACCCCCAAAGCAGTTCAGATAGGTTATACACTAAGAGACTTCTTGAAAAGGCAAGTCCCTGAAGCACAACAAAGAAAAAAAACCATAGACTTCTCTGAATTAAAACAAAGACATCAAGAAAGCAAGACAAGTCAATGGGAATTGATTGCTGGAAAAGTGCTGATTGTGAATTAGATATCTAAGTTCTTTAAGAAAATCACCCAATGAGTTTAACTGTCTGGGACTGAAAACTAAGAAGAGGTGTGTGCCACTCCTGAACCAGCAAATCTCTATCCCCTAGTTGCTGAGTTAACTTCTAATTCTCACAGGCCATCTTGCAAATGGATTATTTTTTAATGAAATAAAAAATTGCTGTTTATTTTTTCCGTTGTGTTTGTTGTTGTTGTTTTTGTCTAGTAGCCTTCTCTCCCTGTGAGAACAGCATCTCTCCATTCTTTCGAGGACCTGCCTCATCAGCCACTCTAAGTTCATGGTCTGGGAGCCTCTGTCTCACTCTGTAATCTTGACTCCCTTGTTACAGCAATTTGACCGTTCTTTGGGTTTCTGACCTAACCTGACCACTGCTCTTCTTTAAGATTTTTTCCTGTGGAACTGAGAGGTAGAATCCTTTCCTTCCTGATGCTAAAACTGGAAAGATACAGCCTTCAAGCTGTCAGTGGGAGAAGATGTTCTGCTGAGAAAAAAAAAAGGGATGAGAGATGGAAAGAAAAAGGGTTCAAACGTCAGTTCTTAAGACCCCTGGAATTGCTCCTTGCCTTGTCAAAATTTCTTCTTTTGATTCTTAAGCCTAGATTTCCTGCCAAAACTAGTTCAAGTTGGATTTCTATATCTTGCAACCAAAGAGGTTTTGACTGACGTAGTAATTTTCACCATAAGGAAGAAATATGGAAAGGAATGGTTTAGATCACGTAATGGTCACGACTGGAAAAATAATTTAAGTGCTCAAATACTAGTGACATATTAGTGATATCATCTTTAAGTATGCTGAACAATTATATATATCCTCTTTACAGTACTTGCTGAGCCAAACAAACACAAAAGTGGTCCTTGCCAATAAACAATTATAATTTATAAGGTTTTGGTTTTGTTGTTATTGTTGTCACAAAAATGCAGAAAGGTCTGAGTCATTTGCAAGAACTTTGTGAATTTCCTTTTTAGATGCTGTTGATCTTCAGTAAAATAGGTAGGAAAGAAAAATTCATGAGATGTGTAAAGCTGGATGCCTACACAGATTATAGCCTCACAGGACATTGTTAGGGACAATGTGGCACAGGACATGTACCTACCCATCAATGAAGGCCATCTGGACCACGCCAAGGGAAAGCAATAGAGCTACACTGAAATGGCTGGTCTGTCCATCATTCAAGTTGATTCTGGGAACAAAAGAAATTAAAATCATCTTCCACCTAAGGAAAAAATAGGCTCAAACAACTGGGAAAAAAAGATAAGGGGAATAAAAATGAAAATAACTACAAATCACTTTTCATGAGAGTCACTTGCTAAACTTGAACAGCTGGGCCTTAAAAGGCTTGGGACATATTCAACAAACGAGTTTTAAATTCATTACGTTCTCACTTCTGCTCTGTGGTAAACCAGTTTGACAAAGATCATCTTCACAAATTGTTTTATTATCAGATCAAGTATGTAAATTGGGGGAAAGTGAGTTCCCAAGAAGATAGGAAAGATAAAAGAAAAACTGTCTTAAGAAAAGTGGAAAAACAGATTCACGGATAAAGAACTTTAAAGCAAGATTCTTAATCTTTTTGTTCCATAGATCCCTTTGGCAATTTTGTGAATCCTATGGGCCCCTTCTCTGTCTCAATAAAGAGTACCACCATTTCCCCAATTTTCTAAGTCAAATATTCAGAATCCCTTATTCCCCTTAACCACAAACTCAAAAATAAGCTGTCAACAAATTCTGTTAGCTCTACCTGCCCCCCTCCAATGCTTTCACCCTAGTCAAACTTACCTGATCTAAGTTACTGCAAAGTCCTACTAACTATACTGCATCTACCCAACCCCGGTCCCATACTCCAATCTATATATGGCAGAAAAAAACTATTCTTTAAAACTTCTGATCATGTTAGCTCACTCCCTGCATAAAACACCCCAATGACTTCACAGTTTAATTTGAATAAAACCAAAATATCTTACTATGGTCTACGAGACCCTACATGATCTGAACTCTGAACCAATGATATAATAATGAAGGCTAACATTTGTTGAGGACCTATATATCCCAGGCTCTGGTCTAATTGTTTTTTATGTCTTGTTTTACATCTTTCAGTAATTCCATGAGTTGTGTATTCTTATTTACACCTACTTTGAAGACCTACTTTAAGAACTCAAGACACAGATAAGTTAGGTAATTTGTGCAAAGCCAAATAAATAATAAATGCCAGGTCTGTTATTTAAACTGAGGCACTAGAGGCTAGGTTCAAAAAAAGAGTCCTGAGTCTGGATTCTTAAACACTATACCATTTCACTTCTCACCTCCTCCCCTTCCCCTGCCTCTCCTAACACTGTGTTCCAACCCTGCGTCTTTCTGTTCTTTGAATATACTGAGCTAGTTCCCATACTCAAGGATTTGCATATGCTCTTCCCTTCTCTGGAATATTCTTCCCTCAGATCTCCATGTGGTTGACTCTTCATTACTCAGGACTCAGCTTATTATAGGTACTGATAGTGGCTTATCCAAATCTAGCCCCTCTTTTGTCCCTAATTAATTAGTTGTTTAACCTTCTTTGGTCATTCTTATACTTAAGAAAAATGACCCAAACTCAAGTTCCAGGGGCTGAATCTTAATAAAAAAAAAAAAAAGCTAAGTCTTAGGCTCTAGGCCAGTCATAGGAATTGCATTTCCTATGCAGGTGACACAATTTTGGCCAATAAGATGTAATGTGTAGTCTGCTGGGAACAGAGAGCTTCTTGCGATAAAAAATATACTTAAGGGAAGAAACTGTCCCTTTTTACTTAAAGACTTTGCCTAAGGTGTGTGAGGATGGAATGCCTAGAAGTGATGCAACCATCTCGCAAGCAAGGCAGTAGGTATAGTCCACATACTGAGATAGATAGGCATGTAAGAACTGATGTTCTCTTACACCCATTGGCCTCTGATTAACTAATCCTAGAACCCTGCTACCTGAAGACATCTTTTTTATGTAAGATAACAATGTCTTCTATTCTTTAAACTATTTCATGTTCAGTTTTTTGTCACTCATAGCTGAAAGCATTCTGGTTGATCCACAGTTAGTCACCTCTCCAGAGAGGACTTCCCAGACCATTTTACAAAAGTTATTCTCCCCCAGTCACTCTCTATCACATTCCCATGTTTATTTTTCTTCATAATACCTATCATCTGAAAGTATCTTCTTTATTTACCATTTGCCTTCTTCCCTCAACTGTAAATTCCCCAAGAAAAAGAACTACCTCCACTTTTTGTCCATTGCTAAATCTCTATTTCACAGAATATCATCACACTCTTCCTCTTAAAATCTATGTGACTTCAGAAAAATGTGTTAATATCTCTGTGTCTTAGTTGGATTATAAAGATCAAATTCATTAATTCATGGAAAGTGCTTTAAAAAGGGCCTGACACACAGTTAATGCTCAATAGCTTAGTTACTATTATTGCTATCTTATATAGGCACTAAATAAATATTAGTTGAATGAATAAGAATATAAAAAACTGAGTCACAAAGATGTGATGTATTCACCCTCTCACTTGGAACATGATGATAGGAAGGACTTGTCTTTCTCAAAAGAAACAGATTTTTAAGAGGAGAAGTGGAGTAGGGCTAAAGGTCAAGAACATTAACCTCTGCATAGAAATCTTCATTTCCTGAAGAGAGAACACTGAGTAGCAATAAAAATAATGGTGGCCATTTTTGGAGCACCCATCATGGTGCAGGAATTAGATGTGAATAAGACAGGTGAGGTTCCTGTCCTTATCAGCAGTGAAAGAGACTTCAACCATCCATGAATAGACCACACATTTTATGTGGCTAAAAGCCAACTATGTAACAGGTGCTTGAATATCATTAATAAAATTTAATCTCTAAAGCAACAAGGAAACAATGGGAGGAAATGACCACTTCGGACCTAGTTCTGAAAACAAGAATTGATTGGTAAAGTCAAAGTAATGTGAACTTTAAAAGAAAGTGACCATGTTATCCTGAATTTTATTTTTTCCAAGGACAGCATGAATTGTACACTCCATGTGAATGTCTTCAAAATGTTTAGAGAAAAGATATGCATTATTCATGGCATGAGACTCCTAAAGAGATTATGACTCAAAAGTGTTATGATGTTCTCAAAAATGCAATTTTGAGTGCAATTGAAAATGATAAAATAAGGTGAAAAGTAGAAAGAAAACTTTAAAAAATGTAGCTACAGATATTTTTAGAAGAAAAAAGTACAGTTGAAAAGTATCCATATCTATCTTACTCTCCATCTTGGTAAATGCAGTGCCAACGTAGCAAATAGTCAAAAAGTGTTGTCAAATGAATGTATAAATGAATGAAAAAATGAACATTGAATATGAGAGTGGTAGGGCCAGACAGACTCATATCAGAAAGATTAAGGTCTCAAATGAGATGAGATTTGAGAAAAAATTAAAATACCAAAGTAACTTAAGGTTTTGTTTGGAACAAGAGAAGGCCATAAGTTTGAGCTAATGATATAATAATGATACATTTTTTAACCTCCAAAACTCAGACTAAACACTATTAGGAAGAAATTGAACCCCAAAAAGACTTTCTTGGTCAACACCTAAATGAATGTATATCTCCTGATAATGATGAATTTCAAACCACATTATGAAAATAATTTGCAATTGAGATCTCTGGGTACTAAGAGCAGTATTAGAAGATTAGGACTAGATGAAAGAGCCAAAATAGTGAATTCCAAAATTTGAAGAGAGGTGAGCTGTGGTTGATTCCTGGTGCATTCTGAGTGACTGATCAAAAAAGCAAATACTACCACATTTCCTCCTTGGATACCACTATTAACCTTATAGACCACTCTCAATCTGGTAGATCATCTGGGCTTACAGAAGAGGGTTTATATTGCTCATGATTTGATCAGAATGTTTTTCAGACAGTCTGGAATAAAAAGGTTTGGATACTAGTTTAATTTGGTGAATTTGTCACTGGCTACGTTGATGTACCCTTATATCCTAGCTGTCAGTTGACGCCCCTGGTCACCTCAGCCAACGACTATAACACCATTCCCCCCACCTACATCTTATATCTCTGTCCTGGTTTATTTTTCTCTCCCAAACACTTATCACTCTTTACGGTACTTTATATTATTTATCTCATATATTTTCTGTCTTCTCCACTTAAATTTACGTTCCCTGAGGATAAGTATTTTAATCCATTGTATTCACTGCTTTATGCTCAGTATCGAGCAGAGTGCCCTGACTCTCAGTGACTATTTCCTTACCTGAATGAATAAGTGAATGACCCTTGAAATATTGTGTCTTAAGTATAAAAATGAAGAAGGATACAAGCCCACTGAGTATTTTTGAGAGGGGCGTCAACTGAAGAACTTCCAAGCATGTCGCACAAAGAATGGAAAAATAAAATGAATATTTTTAGCCTAGGGGAGAGGAGACAGGAAGGAGTGGGAAGAGGAGGATGGAAGTTGGTTTGACATGGTAGAAAGCTTCAAGTAACTCAGGACTCTATTATGAAAAGGGATTATCCTATTCTGTTTCTATTTCTAAATGCTCAACTGGTATAAATAAATAATCGTTACAGGCAGATTTCAACTCTATTTTACATAGTCCAAGCTTTCCAGTGATGTCCCAGTTGCCACTGAGGGAGCACATTTCTCCTTCTTGAAGGTTTGAAATGAATGAAAAATTCATGGGGATGATGGTCAGACTAGAGAATCTTAATATTGTGCCAGACTATGATACATTTATTCTGTGAATGAAATCATACAGCTCCTTGTACTGAATGTATCATTTGGACAAATGGACACAGAGAATCTATTTACAAATAAGCATAGGAATTAAACTCAATAGTTTGCAAATATAAACCTGATTTAGTAATCTTTCCAGCTTTCCGAATCAGTTGAAAAAGTTTTAAGACCTATAAGTGCTCCACTATATGAAAAAAATTCCCAATTTCTCTCTTAATTTTTTGATACTAATCTTCCATGCCCCCTCCTTCCTCTCCTTTTTTCTCACCATACACACACACACACACACACACACACACACACACACACACTCAAATTTTAATCACTATAAAGATTACTGACTCATATTTTAGAATTCCCTCAATCTTTTCCCAGATTTAACTTAAAAACAGAGGCTAAATGGTGCTGCTGGAACATCTCCTCTTGATATACAAAAAAAAATTTTGCAGATTTGAAAAAGAGTAGTAGTACCCTAACTTCCTTTCAAAAGCTGAAATTCCATGCTACCACCCTTTCTGTCAATAGAAAAAGACCCACATGTGTCCTGAAGTTAACTCTGTCTCAAGGGAGGAGACCACGAGGATTCTTTACATCTTCCCACAGGACCAAGTATAATGCCTCAATTAAGTAACTGGTACTCAAAATAAATGTTGACTGTCAAATACATAGTTTTCTGAAAACCTGGAAGAAGGTGCTTTAGAGAATTTGTCTCTATCCTAGCTTCCTTACTTTTGAAGGTTCCAAAGGACTTTTATAAAGGGACATAAAAGATAATTTAAATAAACCAATATATTAATAATCATGCTTCCAATGGATCTCATAGGATTAGAACTGTCCTACTTCATTTAGATTGCTTTTAATAGATGTGACTTTTCTAATTTTCTTGATTACAGTTTCATAGGTAACACATTCATCAGCTGTAGTCATCTTTTTCCGTTCAGATCTCGATAAAATTGGATTAATTCCCATTCCACATCCTATTGAAAGTTTAATGCAAGCCTTAAGAAGAAGGTAAGGTGGGGAATGTGTGTTTGGGATGAGGAGGGTAGGTTCTCATGCTACCTCCAAACTCATCTGCCTCCAAACTCTTACTTCTGCTAGATTAGCTCAGTGTATGGTTCATCTCACAGTCTCCACAAACTCCCAAGTTCTACACAATACCTTCCATGTGAGTAACTCAGCCCCTTTATCTCCACCAAAAAGCAAGAAGGAAACAAACAAAAAGAGGTGTTCACATATCCTTTTATGTAAAGCAGACTTCACAGAAGCTTTTAGAACAGAGGGAGTTTATATCATGAGAACACACACACACACACACACACACACACACACACACACCTCAAAACTGAATATTAGACATCTCTCTTCTTCAATGTCCCTTTCCACTAAGTGGGTCCCAGCTCCTAAAAAGTTCTATAGGTCTCCCCTCCTTGTTTTCCATCACCTACAAATTCCTTCTTATTTCTTAAACAGAGCAGTATGGCAATGTTAACATTTATTAGAAATTCAGCAAAAAATTATTAATCATCTTTGATATTTCCTTTTCTTGCATCCCCTATAACTAAATTGTCCCCAAATCTATTTTTGTTCTTCAGACGTCATTCCGAATGAACTTCTTTTCTTTCCTGCTATCTGTTCTCTAGTCCAAATCCACAAAGCTACCACAGCTTTCTATCTGCCCTCCTACATTTTACTACCTGACCAAACACATGAAAATATATTTGCTCATATTCCATTCTTACTTTAAAATGTGCTGGCAATTCCTAACTTCCCACCCAAGGTTTAAAAGGCCTCTTATACCTAGACCAGCTCTGTATTTTTCCAAGTTAATTTCCTAACACAGACCTCACAACTCACACAAAGCATCACCACTGCCCATAACATCTTGCTTTCATTCTTGACTATTCACATTCTATGGCAGTTCCCTATATCTCCTTTGTTTACTCAAATCCTACCCATGTCTGAAGATCCCCCTCCCAATCCCATTCCCATTTTACAGATTTCAAGCCTAAACTTCCTTCTCACTTTATCATACAACTGTTCAGACAGCAACACACAGTTAATAACCCAACTTTTCAAGTATTTTTGTTTATTTTCTTGTATGTTTGTTTCCTAAATTTGACTTGAATTCATAGGAATAGGGACGACTCTATTTTATGTGTTATTGTGTCCTATCACAGAGTCACAGCTAAGTCTGGACATACAAAAATGATTTTGGTTTACTGAACCAGATAACAGCTAAGAGCTTAGGCTGGGAATGGCCACCACTTACTCGTTGTGAGCTATCAAGGCAAATTTTAAAATTTCTCTAGGGTTATGTTTGTAAATGTGAGTGATGGGGTCACCATGAAGATTAAATGATATAAGGCATATAAAGCATTGAGCATAATGTCTTTGGCATTTTAGCCTGACCATTTTTAAGGATCAAGTGGAAAGAGCATTTGAGGTCATCTACTCCAACACCTCCATTTCACAAATAAGAATATTAAGTTCCAGAGAGATTAATTAAACTGAAAGACTAGATCCTTCTAGGAGAAACAGCTGGTGACTTTCCCGAGGTACTTATTGGCTTGGGGCTGACAAACGACCCAAACTCCTGACTCTTAGCCCATTGCTCTTTCTGCAACATTCCAGTGCCACCAGAAGTAATTTGGAAGTTGAGAAACCTTCAAGTGATTGACAAAAATTCTACAGCAGAGGTTGTACTTGATGTATTATGAAAGATTCTAGAGAATGGCTTTTAAGATGGCTTTAGATCATTCTGAAAACAAATTAATTTAAAAATCAATAAAGAATTAAAAGATGTTATCTGTGATTCTAAACAGTAAGAGGACAAGATTGAATCACTTTTCTCCCTTAGAATAAAACAAAATGGATTTTAATATTTATCCTCTCAATGTTCTTATACCTCCAAAATACCATCATAAGTTTTTAAAAGTATGTGTGTATGTGTGTTCATGCTCTAACAAACCAACAAAAGTGTGTGCACATGTGCTTGTTGAGTGGGGAAGAGAAATCTACATCACCTGTTGGATTGGTTTCTACACTGACATCCTGACTCTTGATAACCCCAGAACTGAAGAGGCTCCACAAAGAAGACTGGGTAAATCCAGGCAGAATGTCAATTAGAGGAGCTCCCTACAGCTCACCTCTTATCTAGAAGAATTTCAGGGACAGTGGGTGACTTCAAGAGGCTATCAGGGTGCCATTTCTCCTATGGCACAATCTGTAATAGTTAAGTCGCAACAGTCAGTGCATGGTGGGGGTTTGCTGTCTACATCCAGCTGTATCACCCATGTCATCTTGGGCCAGTCCTCTTTCTCCCCACCTACACACATGCCTCCTCACACACACATATACATGCACATACCTAGAAACCTTAGGGATATCCACTCCACCAGTAGAAACTTCATACAAGTTGCTAGAGCAGTCTCACTGGGAGACTGACTCACTTCTTGTGAATTCCAGAGGATTAGAAACAAAACAAAGCCTGTATCTTCTATGCTCAGACCTACAAGGAAATTTTAGAAACTAACCAGCATTTACCAAATATTTTCTATGTTCCGTCTACTCTTCTAGGGAATCTAGCATGGACAATAATGTTTACGTCTGTCATCTTAACAACTCTATGTCCATCTGCTACCATAGGACCCAGTAGATGCTCAAAAAATACTTGGCAAATGAATTCCAAATGAACTTGTCCAAAGTCCCACAGTGAATGGCAAAACCAGAAATCAAACTAAGATAGGACTGACTCCAAAGAACATACTCTTAAGCCACTAAATTATACCATCTTAAATCCTACACTATATGTCCCATGGGAGTCTATAACCTTCTTGTTATGGACTGAATATTTGTGTCCCCCACCCAAAGAAATATATTGTAACCCTAACCTCCCAGTTGGCTGTATTTGGAGATGGGGCCTCCAAGCATTTAATTAAGGTTAAATGAGCTCAGAAGGATGGGGCCCTGATGCAATGGGATTAGCGTCCTTAAAGAAAAGATCTCAGACAGCTCTCTCTCTCTCCCTGCATGCATGCACTGAGGAAAGGCCACATGAGGACATAGCAAGAAAGCAGCCATCTGAAAGTCAGAAAGAGAAGCTTCACCAGAAACCAGATCAGCTGAAACCCTGATCTTGGACTTCTAGTCTCTAGAACTGTGAGAAAATAAATTTGTTGTTTAACCATCCAGTCTGTAGCATTTTGTCTTACCAACCTGAGTGGACTAATACACTTCTGATACCTAAAATTCTCAGGCTCTAAGCTTTATGTGACTCTTATGTCCTGGTTTATTCTTGTGTACAACAGGATGTATGCCACAAGGAAAACAAATATATGTCATATGAAAAATATAGGAAACAAAAGACCATCCCCCATATTAACACATAACTGTGTGCAGAACCCCAGCATATTCAAAGAAAAGAAAACTATGTTTTTTTCTGTCAAGCTCTACTCACACCGCCTCTCACCCCCCACCCCAGCTGAAACTTTAAATGGGAAGGAGAGGCGGGTAGATTGTGACAAAATATTCCATGTTATTATACATTCAAAATAGTTATTAAAAACGTATTGATGGAGGAACGATTCATAATTTGGGTAAGAGTAAGCTAAATATCAAAGTAGCAAAATCTTTTTATCCCAAGCATTCTTCTTGATTTCTACTTTTTTACACAGCAGACAGCAGAATCTACAAAGAAATATTTATAGCCACAGAGCAGAGTGTGGAGTTGAACCAGAGCCCAGAGCCCTGTGACAATCCTGCAGGCTCCCTCTCTGGAACTTAGGAACCTTGGACAGCTCCAGAATCCACCCAGGACTCCTGAGCAGTAACCACAGCTGCTCTAAGGGCCAGAGTAGGAAAACATGATGAGGTCAGATTCCTCTGAGAGCCTTTCAGAATGGCCTCCACTTCAGTAAAAATATTTGAAGGTCATATATAATAATTTGGCACTCTTGTGGAAAGATTGCTTGTGGTCTGCTGGTGTGAGCCATTGCACAGCTTGTTCCATGGATATTAGACTCCAAATTATTCACCACAATGTCCCCAACGCCTTATTTACAGTAGAAACTCAGTAAATTATACTTTCCTGCATCAATAACACAATACTAATTAGACAAACGTAGACAATAAATCTGTACTTGCCTAGAAAACTGTTCTTAGTATTGAAGAACATGACGGTCTGAAATTAGGATCTAACTGAAATGTTTCATCAGGCAGACCTAGTTCTGCTATTAAAAAAAAAAGCTACCTCCCACATATATCTGAAACTTATTTATTCCTCCCCCAAATTTCTGGCTGGCCGTAATAGAGTCATCACTGTAATAGAGAATGGATCTTGCTCAAAGACATCCTCCTGAAGCGTATTCACTAAATGGTCATAAGACTGTGGAATGTTAAAGATGCAGAGTGATAGATAATCATTCAGTTCAACTCTTTCATTTCAGAGATGAGAAAACTGAAGTCCAGAGAGTTCAAATAATTTACCAAAAGTCACCCAGGTAAGTGCATGCTGTTTTTCCAATAACTTCCTACTTTCATACAACTCCATCTCTGCCTGCCTCCTCTCTCTTCTCTGGCCTTAGCCCTTCTTTCATTATAGCCCCAGTTGTACACTACAAAGGAGGTGACATACCCAGCCAGCGATCTTCCTGTGAGCAGATTCTCACCGGAAAGCTGGCACTTGGTTCCTTGGCAGAGAATTGCTAAAGCAGGAGCAGAGAAGTGGCCACCATCTGGACAGTGTGATACTTGGTGCCAAATGGGCCCCAGTCATGGGGAAGGAGGAGAAAGGAAGGGTGTCACCCGACTGCACACATTTATTTTCACTTAGAGGGGATTTGTTAGTAACCACGCTGTTTGAGAGGAAGCTGTTGTAGGTGGTTCTGATGGCTGACAAATGTGTAGGCAAGGATGAAACAAGGTGAGGGGTAGTCAGACAATTTGCAAATGATTTGTGAGCCACAAATCGTCAGTGGTATCTGATTACTCTGTACGAATGAAAGGATGCACTTTTGAAGGGTAAAACAATGTATATGCTTTCCCCTACTTACTCTCCTCTCCCTTTTTAGAAAGGTAGTAAGCACAAGAATTTCTCTGACAGCACCTAGAAAAAAAAATCTTTTATTTAACATGACCCACAGATTTTTCTCTCTTCTTCCTAAATTTTAATCTTTTTAACATTTTCCTATGCTACAGCCCTGTGTCCCACCTGTGAAAACCACCTCGATGTACATAATGGTTTTCAGCGGTCAATCAGTAGCATCAAAGTTACTGCAGAGATGAGCAGAATAAAGAAAAAAGAATGAAAAGAATTGAGGACAGTCTCAGAGAACTCTGGGACAACATTAAATGCACCAACATTCGAATTATAGGTGTCCCAGAAGAAGAAGAGAAAAAGAAAGGGACTGAGAAAATATTTGAAGAGATTATAGCCAAAAACTTCCCTAATAAATTAAATACAAAGAAAAAATATTAAAAGCAGCAAGGGAGAAAACAAATAACACACAAGGGAATCCCCATAAGGTTAACAGCTGATCTTTCAGCAGAAACTCTGCAAGCCAGAAGGGAGTGGCAGGACATGTTTAAAGTGATGAAGGAGAAAAACCTACAACAAAGATTACTCTACCCAGCAATGATCTCACTCAGATTTGATGGAGAAATTAACACCTTTACAAACAAGCAAAAGCTGAGAGAGTTCAGCACCACCAAACCAACTTTACAGCAAATGTTAAAGGAACTTCTCTAGGCAGGAAATACAAGAGAAGGAAAAGACCTAAAATAACAAACCCCAAACAATTAAGAAAATGGTCACAGGAACACACATATTGATAATTACCTTAAATGTAATTGGATTAAATGCTCCAACCCAAAGACACAGACTGGGTGAATGGATACAAAAACAAGACCCGTATATACGCTGGCTACAAGAGACCCACTTCAGACCTAGGGACACATACAGACTGAAAGTGAGGGGATGGAAAAAGATATTCCATGCAAATGGAAATGAAAAGAAAGCTGGAGTGGCAATTCTCATATCAGACAAAATAGACTTTAAAATAGACTCTTACAAGAGACAAAGAAGGACACTACATAATGATCAAGGGATTGATCCAAGAAGAAGATATAACAGTTGTAAATATTTATGCACCCAACATAGGAGCACCTCAATACATAAGGCAAATGCTAAAAAGAGGAAATCAACAGTAACACAATTAGAGTAGGGAACTTTAACACCCACTTTCACCAATGGACAGATCATCCAAAATGAATATAAATAAGGAAACACAAATCAAGGCTTGGTAAATTTAAGAAAATTGAAATCGTATCAAGTATCTTTTCCGACCACAACGCTATGAGACTAGATATCAATTACCGGAAAAAAATCTGTAAAAACTACAAACACATGTAGGGTAAACAAAACATTACCTAATAACCAAGAGATCAATGAATAAATCAAAGAGGAAATCAAAATATACCTAGAAACAAATGACAATGAAAACATGATGACCCAAAACCTATGGGATACAGCAAAAGCAGTTCTAAGAGGGAAGTTTACAGCAGTGCAATCCTACTTCAAGAATCAAGAAACATCTCAAATAAAAAACCTAATCTTACACCTAAAGCAATTAGAGAAAGAAGAACAAAAAACCCCAAACTTAGCAGAAGGAAAGAAATCATAAAGATCAGATCAGAAATAAATGAAAAAGAAATGAAGGAAACAATAGCAAAGATCAATAAAACTAAAAGCTGGTTCTTTGAGAAAATAAACAAAATTGATAAACCATTAGCCAGACTCATCAAGAATAAAAGGGAGAAGACTCAAATCAATAGAATTAGAAATGAAAAAGGAGATGTAACAACTGACACTGCAGAAATACAAAAGATTATTAGAGATTACTACAAGCAACTGTATGCCAATAAAATGGACAACCTGGAAGAAATGGACAAATTCTTAGAAATGCACAAGCTGCCGAGACTGAACCAGGAAGAAATAGAAAATATGAACAGACCAATCACAAGCACTGAAATTGAAACTGTGATTAAAAATCTTCCAACAAACAAAAGCCCAGGACCAGACGGCTTCACAGGCGAATTCTATCAAACATTTAGAGAAGAGCTAACACCTATCCTTCTCAAACTCTTCCAAAAGATAACAGAGGGAGGGACACTCCCAAACTCATTCTATGAGGCCACCATCACCCTGATACCAAAACCAGACAAAGACGTCACAAAGAAAGAAAACTACAGGCCAATATCACTGATGAACATAGATGCAAAAATCCTCAACAAAATACTAGCAAACAGAATCCAACAGCACATTAAAAGGATCATACACCATGATCAAGTGGGGTTTATCCCAGGAATGCAAGGATTCTTCAATATACACAAATCAAACAACGTGATACACCATAGCAACAAACTGAAGGAGAAAAACCATATGATCATCTCAATAGATGCAGAGAAAGCTTTTGACAAAATTCAACACCCATTTATGATAAAAACCCTGCAGAAAGTAGGCATAGAGGGAACTTTCCTCAACATAATAAAGGCCATATATGACAAAAACACAGCCAGCATTGTTCTCAATGGTGAAAAACTGAAACCATTTCCACTAAGATCAGGAACAAGACAAGGTTGCCCACTCTCACCACTCTTATTCAACATAGTTTTGGAAGTACTAGACACAGCAATCAGAGAAGAAAAAGAAATAAAAGGAATCCAAATAGGAAAAGAAGAAGTAAAGCTGTCACTGTTTGCAGATGACATGATACTATACATAGAGAATACTAAAGATGC
>NC_041223.1:18633607-18634367 GCF_002837175.3 Physeter macrocephalus | reverse complement strand
CCCAGAGATAAACCCACACACATATGATCACCTTATTTTTGATAAAGGAGGCAAGAATATACAGTGGAGAAAAGACAGCCTCTTCAATAAGCGGTGCTGGGAAAACTGGACAGCTACATGTAAACGTATGAAATTAGAACACTCCCTAACACCATACACAAAAATACACTCAAAATGGATTGAAGACCTAAATGTAAGGTCAGACACTATAAACCTAACACCATACACAAAAATACACTCAAAATGGATTGAAGACCTAAATGTAAGGTCAGACACTATAAAACTCTTAGAGGAAAGCAAAGGAAGAACACTCTATGACATAAATCACACCAAGATCCTTTTTGACCCATCTCCTAGAGAAGTGGAAATAAAAACAAAAATAAACAAATGGGACGTAATGAAACTTAAAAGCTTTTGAACTGCAAAGGAAACCATAAACAAGACCAAAAGACAACCCTCAGAATGGGAGAAAATATTTGCCAATGAAGTAACTGACAAAGGATTAATCTCCAAAATTTACAAGCAGCTCAATATCCAAAGAAAAAACAACCCAATCCAAAAATGGGCAGAAAACCTACATAGACATTTCTCCAAAGAAGATATACAGATTGCCAACAAATACATGAAAGAATGCTCAGCATCATTAATCATTAGAGAAATGCAAATCAAAACTACAATGAGATATCATCTCACACCAGTCAGAATGGCCATCATCAAAAAATCTACAAACAATAAATGCTGGAGAGGGCATGAAGAAAAG
>NC_041223.1:18615694-18633278 GCF_002837175.3 Physeter macrocephalus | reverse complement strand
AACCTAAGTGTCCATCAACAGATGAGTGGATAAAGAAGATGTGGCACATATATACAATGGAATATTACTCAGCCATAAAAAGAAATGAAGTTGAGTTATTTGTAGTGAGGTGGATGGACCTAGAGTTTGTCATACAGAGTGAAGTAAGTCAGAAAGAGAAAAACAAATACCGTATGCTAACACATATATATGGACTCTAAGAAAAAAAAAAATGTCATGAAGAACCTATGGGCAAGATGGGAATAAAGACACAGACCTACTAGGGAATGGACTTGAGGATATGGGGAGGGGGAAGGGTAAGCTGTGACAAAGTGAGAGAGTGGCATGGACATATATACACTACCAAGCGTAAAACAGCTAGTGGGAAGCAGCCGCATAGCACAGGGAGATCAGCAATTATACTCCAATAAAGATGTTAAAAAAAAAAAGTTACCGCAGAGGTTTTCCTTTTAGCGATCTTGGTTTCCTATGTACATACCGCTTTTGGCAATAGTTTTCAAGTAATGTGTATCTTAATTATTATAGTCCATGTTAATTATGAAGATAGTTGGAGTGAATTACACCACATTGAGAGCATGGGTGCATTAATGTGTTTCCCCCACATTAAGAATCATATTGAATTTTCAGTCATATATCCACAATACATCATCTCCATTTTTTGGCATTCTAGAGTTTGCAGAGCACATTTGCATACATGGTGCCATTTTAATTTCGACGGTAATAATCTGATGTTGGCAATTATCCCTACTTTATAGAAATACTAAAAAGCTTAACAGACAGAACTCATCCCCTGAGAAGCACTGTGGCATGAGGATCCAGAACCCACACTGGAATCACATGTACCCATATTTGGATCTCAAAATCTCCTGTGGCCCAGGACAATTCAGTGAATATCTCCAAGTTTCAATGGTAGCAAATCCTGCCTCTAAGACTCATGTGCATTCAAATAAGGTAATAATAGGAAGATCCTTGGTGTTGGAGGCACCTGTCTATTTCTTTTCCCTTCTCAACTAACTCCAGGTCTCATGCTTTTCTATTATACAATGATACCTTCCCTTTCCTCTTTTTTTGATGTCTTTATGATCAGTGAGACACTTTCTGAGATATTTGTATATGAGTAGGAGAATAAAATCTTTAACCATGGAACAGAGCCAGGAGGAATAACAGAGATAAGAGAAAAAAATATTATGCTACAACCTTGAACTAACCAGCCCAATCAACACTATTATTAATGGAATAAAATTGGGATTAGACATAAATTGTTAATGTATATCTCCCAAACTTAATATCATTTTCCTTTTATTTTTTTAAAGGTCTTTAATCCATCACCATAAATAATAAAGAAGTTAATGTTTCTTTTTTCTGTTTTGCAGTCATTTAAATTCATATCTAGTAAAAAGTAGGCCATTCATAACCAAAATGCTTAAGTCTAATAAACTTCTTCTGCAATGATTTTTTTTTTTTTTTTTTTTTTGCAGTACGCGGGCCTCTCACTGTTGTGGCCTCTCCCGTTGCGGAGCACAGGCTCCGGACGCGCAGGCTCAGCGGCCACGGCTCACGGGCCCAGCCGCTCCGCGGCATGTGGGATCTTCCCGGACCGGATCTTCCCGGACCGGGGCACAAACCCGTGTCCCCTGCATCGGCAGGCGGACTCTCAACCACTGCGCCACCAGGAAAGCCCTGCAATGATCTTTATTTTATTTGTTGCTGGAGTAATATGCAATCTAATGACGAAGCCAAAAAAGAAAAAAAAATGCATTTGGTGCAGCTGATCCATTCAAAGTCTGTTCAGGCTAGAATGATGCCCTCAAGGCAAATTCCTCAGTACTTGGAGTATCCTTTTGGTTCATCAGGATTCAACCTTTGTGAACTAAAATCTGATGACTTTAATAGTTAAGTTTTCAGTCAAGGAGAAGGCACTGCATTCCTGCTAATAGGAATCCATTTGTTATAGTGTGTCTCTCTTTGAATACAACCAAGGGTGGATGGCCACAGAATTTCATTACTCTGCAGCAGACCGTAAGTTCTACTCACAAACTGTGGGCAGAAAGATTTCCTTCTCATTAGGAAAGGGATGCTTCTGCCCGCTCTTCATGTTTCCTTCCCTACAGAGGGTGCTATGTTAATGCAACTCTCCTAGGCTCTCTTCTCCGCTTCCCTCCTTCCTTTCAAGGAAGTAGGAATAATTTAGTCCTATTAGCCTTGAAGGGCAAATTTGAAAAGCATAGTCTCAGGCCCACTGCCCTACAGGGCTAGACCCCAAGACCTCTCAGCCTTCATTTCCCACCAGTCTTCTGGCTCAGCCCAGACCTCTGCTTTCCTTGCTGCTTCTCAGACACATCATGTCTGTTTCTGCCTCTGGACATTGGCACTCGTTATGCCATTGCCTAGAACACTTTTCCCAAGTTATTCACCTGGTTCACCCCCTGCATTTGGGTCTCTGCTCAAAGGTTACCTTATCGGAAAGGCTATCAATGACCTTCTTATAAAACAGTTCTATCAACTCACACACTCTGACAATCCGCAAACCATATCCCCTTACTTTTCCTGTTACGAACAGAATGTTTGAGTCCCCTCAAATTTACACATTGAAGCACTAACCCCCAGTGTGGCTGTATTTGGAGATGGGGCCTCTAAGGAAGGAAGTATGATAAAATGAGGTCATAAGTGTGGGGACTGGATGTGACAGGAGTAGTGTCCCTATAAGAAGAGATACCAGAGAGCCCCCTCTCTTTCTGTGCAGGTGCAGAAGAAAGGCCATGTAAACACACAGCGATACGGTGACCGCCTACAGGCCAAAAGAGGAATGAAACCATCCTTGCTAGCACTTTGATCTTGGACATCTCTGCCTTCAGAACTGTGAGAAATAAATCTCTGCTCTTTAAGCCACCAGTCTGTGGCATTTTATTATGGCAGCCTGAACAGACAAATACACCATCCTACATTCATGAAGGTAAATGAAGGCAATGAAGAAAATGTGTCTTCAAATATGCTAATAAAATATACCTTCATTACACTTATCATGACCTATCATTGCATTTCTGCCTTTGGTGTGTCTCTCATCTAGAAAGGAGAGAACGTTAAGAACAAGGCCTTTGTCTTGTTCATCACTGAATCCACAATTGTGTAGGTATTTGCTGGACAAATGAATGTTAAGGAATGAATTTTAAAGTAATATTAATTCTATTGTCTGTGATTTTATTATCTCTTCCTCTAGTTTGTCTGAAATGGCAAGATCTTTCCAAAACAAAAGTCAGAAAAAAATGCATTCTATGTCTTTTCTGGCTTGTAGTGATGAGACACAGCAAGAATATGAAACCTACTTCTCTGGTGTCCAAAATAGAGCATGCCATCACCACCTGTGATATTAAAGTGAAGAAGAAACAAGGAAAAAAAGAGCAAAAGGAAAGCATGGATATTTCATAAGCAAACAGGGAAGCCACTGCAATCTAAATTTATGTTGATAATGTATACTATGCTAGATAGCATGAGAAATTAGAAGACAAAAATACACCATTTCTTGTTATTTTGGAGGGACAAGCAGTTACATTTGCTCTTACAGTTGTCAAATGTGTTCTTCTCATATTATGTGGCTCCATAATGACCACTGGAAACTGGGGGCTGACAGTTCTATTGATAGACTTGAGCAACACACTGCAGGCTGTCATGTTTCTCATTTACATCTTAGACTCTAATCTGTTTTTCTTTCCTTCATGAAATCAATTCTGTAGCAATTAAATAACCAGCACACAAGGCCTTTTTATATCCCAAGTCTTTATCTCTATATAGCTCAGGAAAGGAAAGGTAATTAGAAGTGACGTACTATAGCTGGTGAAGGGAGACAAGTTAGACAAATCAGTACTTCATCATTACTCTAAGGAGGTATCACTATATCTGCTTCATTCTTGATCCAATCCTCCTCGGTGACATACTGTTGAGGCTTTTATTTGATCCCTGGAGGACACAGACTCTAAAATGGGTATCATTATCTGGGATTTTATTTCATTTTCTGTGAATTTAAGGCATCACCGAAATAGAGTTTGTTTTCCGCTGTGGGATGATACCGTCACATGCACACAGCCCTGGATGAAGTAGGCTTTGAAAGATATGAAAAGGCTCAAGGAAAATGGCTTTTCCAAATTCTCATCCATTTGAGTGTTTTGAGCTGAGCCCTGCAGGTTGACAATTTCTTGCCTAAGCGATTTAAGGAAAAAATGATAAGAAAATGCCACAAGATCCAGGCAAATTTTATTGGTCTTTCTCTTTGAAAATTTTGTTTACTACTTCATACCCATAGTTTGCATACATGAGGCAGTTATGCCAGGGTCTAAAAAACATGGAATTTAGCTTCAAAAGACCCAAGTCCAATTCCTGTTTTTTCTCTTACTAGCTACTACTAGTCGTTAAAATCCCTGACCCTCGATTTCCTCATTTGTATAATGGGAATAAAAAGACCAGTCTTTGACTATAAGATGCACATTTTTTCCATGTTAGTAACTGAAATTGAGACGCATCTTACAATGTATGGTTGCTTTCAATAATCCACGTTAGTGTTTTGGACCAACCTATTGCTTAGGGCCACCCTGGATTCCAGAAATAATAGGGCTGAGCCACTGCTAAGCTGAGGACATGATCGTGATCCTGTCACCACCTCCTCAGCTCATCTCCCTGGCTGTATTCACACTGTCCGTTTGTTCCAACCCCTCTCTCTGCTGAACCCAAGTTTGGAAGCCTCTAGACTGAAAACTCAGGGATTTAATTTAAAGCATAGCACAGAGCCAGATAGATTTCCTTGATTTTTCCCTAGTTCTATTACCTGTCTTTATGATAGTGCCCCTGTTACAGACACTTCAAGTCAAAAGTCACGGAGAGAATACTCGGTGAACTCGTCTGGGGCTCAGGGAAAGACTCAAAGCTAGGTGTGGAACTATAGAGGAAAAAAGATTCCCCACTGACTTATAAGTCCTAAGAGAATACATGGAAAATTTAGAGAAATGCTCAGTCTAGAGTTTAAAGTTTATCTGTCTAGGGTAGTACATAAATGAGAGTGACCAGGTATGTTTTAAATTTTTATATACAACTTACATATAAGAGAAACATTCATCAAGGTAACCATCAATTGGTAGAGGTCTACATTGGCTATGGATTCAGAAAACAGAAACATTATTCCTAGGTGGATATTTGGTACAGGGGCTTTACAAGCGGCTTTAAACTCACTCTAGAATCAACATGGAGAAAAATAGACTCATACAGCCCAGCAACAACTTGCTAAGGCATTCTGAACACCAAGCTCCACCACCAGCATCCACTCCAGTATCTGAACGTGCTATTTACTCAAAAATCATCTATTGAGACACTACTAGGTGCAAAGCAGAGTGTGAGATACTTCCGAAACATCATGCAAAAAGGAACAGAGTGTTGTTCTGGCTCAAGGAAATTACTTTGCCTCTTAATATACTATGATTGAGACTTCCACACTCTAGGAAAAAACAATGAAGTGAATAATAGTGTGTTCACCCAACACTATCTAGAAAAGATTCCTCAATGATCTTTTCTCAGAGCCAAGAGGAAAATATTTCAAAATGGTGCCTTCTACTGGATGTCTCCTTGGGTGTTTCAAGTGGGTAAAAATAAGTCAACCATAAGTAATATGCTATGATCATTAGCACCTCTGTGCCTCTTCAAATACCATTTCTACTGCCTTTCTGGGTGAAAGCCCTCCTCTTGGTTCGCAGACAGCTGCCATCTCACTGTTACCTTATATGGTGGAAAGAGAAATGGTATTTCTCTTCACTGCCTTCAATGCCTTATAAGGGCACTAATCCCATCCTGGGAGCACCATGCTCATGACCTCACCTTAACCTAATGACCTCCCAAAGGCCCCACCTCCAAATACCATCACACTGGGGTTTAGGGCTTTTACATCTTAATTTGGGGGGATATGAACATTTAGTCCATAGCATATATGAAACATATTTATTAGTTGTGGGGACCAAGAAGGAGTCTAGGAAGCCAAAGAAGCTTGGGAATGTAGTAAGATCATGACTGATGCTGTTCACAGCCACAGAAAAGCAGTTCTGGGAAGAAAATGAAAGGTTCAACCTTCTAGCTGTTGCCTTTTTTCATTTCTATGTGAAACATCCATGTGCTAATATCTTGCAGGCAGCTAGAAATAATGTTCTGAAATTCAGGTGACAGGACTATATCGGAGATACAGTTTTGAATGACTGAGTTGGCGACACGAGCATAGGTGAGAACTTTGTGCTCAAGGTTGGAACCTAAGGAACGTTTATGGGGCAAGGCAAGTAAAGCTGCCAATGAAAGGGACTGAGGAGTGACTGGAATAAGAAATAACCAGAACAAAATGGTGTCATAGAAACCACGAGAAAAAGGTGCCAAGTGCTGCAGAATAATCAAGACCAATAAAGACTGAGAAGTGTTTACTGCATTGGCTACTAGATGGTATCAAAAGAATGTCACCACCCTCCTCCCAGGGTCTAGGAAGTAGGTAGGGAAGTACAGAGAGAAAGAAGAGGCTTGTCAGAGAATTATACTATAATCGTTAAAAAGACTGATGGTTCTGATGGTTCTGGCTTTAAATCCTGGCTCAGTCCTTTGTTTTCGACGTGACCAAATTAATTTTTCTAGATAGCAGTTTCCCATCTGTAAAATGGAAATTACACTAATTACATATGTCTATTATGAAGCATTCATGAAATGATAGATAGTAAAGTGCTTAATACATAGCAAATATTTAATAATCAATATAACTTATTGATTATTTGTGGCTTTTATAAGAAGACAGGATTATACCTACTGGTGGGCACAAGATGAAGAGAAAAACATTGTTTTTTGTTTGTTTGTTTTTTGGCTGCGTTGGGTCTTCGTTGCTGTGCGCAGGCTTTCTCTAGTTGCGGTAAGTGGGGGCTACTCTTCGTTGTGGCCCGCGGGTTTCTCATTGTGGTGGCTTCTCTTGTTACGAAGCACAGGCTCTAGGGCACTCAGGCTTCAGTAGTTGTAGCGTGCAGGCTCAGCAGTTGTGGCGCACGGGCTTAGTTGCTCTGCGGCATGTGGGATCTTCCTGGACCAAGGATTGAACCTGTGTCCCCTGCATTGGCAGGCGGTTTCTTAACCACTGTGCCAGCAGGGAAGTCCCAAAACACTGGCTTTAATTTTGAAAATTGAGCATGTTTATAGACTACAGACGATGTTTGTAGAAATAGAGCTTGTAATTGATCAAATACAGTCCTGGAGGATGTAAAAGAATGGAATACAAGATATAGATGACAAATTAGAATTGACTTTTAAAGAATTAAGTCTACAAGTGTGTACATATGAGAGGGATATGGGGTGGCAGTAGAATCGAAAAGAGGAAAGGGATAATGGAAGATGAGGGAGTTCTCATCTAGTTAGCAAAATTACGGGGAAAGTCAGGTTAACACTTCCCAAGGGACCAATCTATAGGAGGTTTTAAAATGTCACTGGAGAAAATTATTTTTACCTTAACTTCTCTCAAAGGGAGTCTGCAGTATTCTGTATGACAGGGAGGCAAATGTGATTGCTCCTTGAGGTGGGGAAAGTGAGACAACCTTCCTTCAGTCAGCAAAGCTCATGCATAAGTGATCACAACAGAAGATGACTAAACTACTTTCTAAGGAGGGAGGCTCTGATGACTTGCAGAGCAGCTGCTCTGCCGAGTGGGGTGTGCAAGTCTGAGGCCATAGGGAATTGTGTGGAAGAACAGAGGGAAGCTGAGCTAGACACTAGCGCCTCCCTCTCCTTTAACCACTGTCTAAACAACACTGGTTTGAAAGCCTCCAAGTCATCAGCCTGCATGGGGTGCTCAAATCTTGACCTCTGTTAGGAATGGAAATTATCTAGTGAGGATCCAGGTGATGGGGAGTAGGTTAGGGTATTTGAAGAGAGTGGTGGAAGTGATGACAGATTCTGTGAGAAATCTGAAGCCAATAGGTAGGGGAGATAGAAGCCGTGCAAGAGGCTGACAGAATGAGAGAAAGAGGAAAGATCAAGTGACTAGAATTCTCTAGGAGGTCATCTATACTTCCCTACCTTTTCTTTAATGTCTTCCATTTTGCCCATTCTTTCTGCTGACTTTCTTTGAAACTCTGCCTTTCTTCCTTCCCTCTTTCTCCCCTCCCCACTCTGCCTCACCTTTGGCCTTTATCTTAGCTCAATAGCCCCCTGGTAGCACAGCTTCACTGAGCTCTATAGGTGAACGCTGGCTTACTTGATCTTATTGGCAGGATAGTATGCTTCTCATTAAGGTGGGGAAAGAGGGGATGGTATATAAATCCCAATTTCTATGACCAAAAAATGGAGTCTAAAGTATTCAGTTATGCTTCCCTTTCCACACATACGCAAATTTTCTCTTATATTTTGCTTCAGAGGACTACAGTCAGTCCCTCTTGTAAACTGTATCATAGCCCCTTCAATCCATCCAGTACAAAAGGATTCAAACAGATTGCTTTAAATATGCATATTCAAGCCAGAGTAGTAACTTCAAAATAAGACATTTCCCAGGAATAATGACTCTTGTAGTTAATGACCTGTAGACAGTTTGGTCCATCAACTCCTCCCAGCTGGTTAATACTCCCTGAGGAACTGCCCGGTGTCTCTATCATTACTAACTAATTAGTCCAGCTTTCCGGGATGTTTCTGTGTTTCTGTGACATCACACCTCCAACAGCTGTGTCTGGTTATCCACTAACCAAATACTGTTTAAGTTCTGCTCCCTCTAGACCAGTACTGAATGATGTTCTAGTTTACTTTCACATAACTCCAGGAAAAAAAATGGAATAAGACTACATCTTAAAATGCGACTTCCTACACAATGCAGGCTTTCTAGGATAACTATCGGGCTTCCCTGGTGGCGCAGTTGTTGCGCGTCCGCCTGCCGATGCAGGGGAACCGGGTTCGCGCCCCGGTCTGGGAGGATCCAACGTGCCGCGGAGCGGCTGGGCCCGTGAGCCATGGCCGCTGAGCCTGCGCGTCCGGAGCCTGTGCTCCGCAACGGGAGAGGCCGCAAAAAAAAAATAAGATAACTATCTACTAGCTCTGGGATACTAAATAAGTTAATGAATCTCTTTTGAGCTTCATTGCCTCATATCTAAACTGAGCATAATAATAGCAGCTGCTATCATAGGAATCTCCTAGGAATTAAAAGACAAAGCAGAGAAAGCATATTGGACAGGGTATGGTAAATAGTAAGTATTCAGTAAGTGGTAACTGTTGTTTATTATTTTCTTTGCTACAAAAGCAGAGGGCACATAGCATGGATATAGAAAATTCTGCACCATTTACACCTCAATCCCAATATTTTGGGCTCTTTTAAAAAAAAAATCTGAAAGAGATTTATACAGCACTCATGGCTTCTTAGTTCTGAGTGGGAATATAGAAGGAAAGGAAGGAAAATCAGGGCAGATTTCTTTTCTCACACAATAATTTATTGAATGTATTGAATAAAAGTGCTTAGCCAGCTGTGAGTTTTAGGGCCTCTATTACAATAATGATACTAAAAATGATGGCATTCCATTTGATTATGACCTTTAAAAACTTACTTTTATGTATTATCCCATGTTGTTATCCAAACCACATCTGGACATAAGTAGGTAAGATATTATTACCCCATTTAACAGGAAAAGGAAAGAGAAACCAAGACTTGACTTAACATAAGCTCGGACTTCAGTGATTAATGCTCGTTCAGCACTGTCTCATGACCTTGCGCTCATTTCACTTCTATAAGTGGTCCACAAGCCACCCAGAGCTTCCCAGAAAAGCAAGCCAGTGGGAACTCTCTGAACCCCCAGCTCCATTTGCATACTAAAATGCACTGAAAGTGAAGGACAAAAGAAAACAGAGTGAGGATGTACAAAACTTTATACCAAACAATTGCTCTTTTCTTCTTCATCAAAAGCCATCGAATGTGGTAAGTGACCCGCAAGAGAAATCGTGTGGTCAGGTCAGGGTTCTGATGTTCCTTCAGACACCAATGTGTGCACTCAGACCAAAGAACTAAAATTGCCTGGGGTTGAGTTTGAGGCTGCAAGCCCAGTGGGAAGGGTGGCAGCAAGGAGGCTGGCTGGCTGGGTGCCTCTGTGCCAGCTCAAGGCAGAGCTTCCACTGATGGGTCCCACTGAGGCAACCATGGCCCCAGGATTTGAAGGCAGCCTTGGGAATAACAGTGCCCTTTGGAGTTGGAGAGTTGTCATCTCTGCAGATCCGCCCCATATCCCTCTCCTGTCTGTCTTTCATGCCATCTCACTTTGCCTCCCTAAAATCAGGTAGAAGAAATAACAGCCTAGAAACTGAAAAATAAGATCAAACACGCCTCATTGAAAGTGATCTGTTATGTGAACCATTATAAGTCAATGGTCTGAACATTTTTTTAAATTTTCAAAATCTTATTATGCCCTTTAATAGGGTTCTTTTGTGGATAAAAATGATTCAGTGCTTTTATTTTTTTATTTTTATTTTTTCAGTGCTTTTAAGTACAAGATCCTTGCTGCTTATAAATGCTAGCTGGAATCACACAAAGGTAGGAAACTATGAATGTGAAAATGTGAAAGTAATAGACTTCTGATGGAACCACGGAGCTGTATTTTTTTTTTTTTTAATCCTAGGAACAAAAATATACAGCTCCCTGTTATAAATAAAATCACAATTATTCTCCTTTAGGTTATCATTTCAACATTTTTAAACCAATGTATTGGGCTTCCCTGGTGGCGCAGTGGTTGCGCATCCGCCTGCCGATGCAGGGGAACCGGGTTCGCGCCCCGGTCCGGGAGGATCCCACATGCCGCGGAGCGGCTGGGCCCGTGAGCCATGGCCGCTGAGCCTGCGCGTCCGGAGCCTGTGCTCCGCAACGGGGGAGGCCACAACAGAGGAAGGCCCGCATACCACAAAAAAAAAAAAAAAGGATAAACCAATGTATTGAAGGAAAACATGTTATAAAATTTTCTATGTGTTAATAACTTAAAATAGTGGCATTATTAGTTTCACTGAAATGTTTGAATATAGCCTTTCATTTAGAATTACTCCATATCTAACTATCAGGTAGGGTCACAACAGAATTATTTAATAGCAACAGACTTGATCCCCATTTCAGTTTCTACATGAAACTCCTGACAACTTGAAAGTATCAGTATGATTGAAATGGGAAAATGAGGTTTGGTCCCAATAATGGCAGGAGAATTGTGCAGCATGAAATTTCAAAAAGTAAAAAACATATATTACTGTAAATCTCTAGAAAATTGGGATCTAACTAACTTGCTTTAGAAAGAAAGGAAACCTCAGGAAGATGCGCTGCCATGAGGATTTCTGTATTGCTTATCAAAGTGACTTCATAGTTAGCCTTGCCATGCTAAACTTGCCCTTCATTGAGAAACACCAGCCCAGGAACGAGCCCATTTCCGACAAAGCTGATGCAGCTGTTTGATGTACAGAGGCGCTCATAAGGATTCCAGAAGCAGGAGTACTGTTTATACAGTATCCTGGCAGAAAGGAACATTTCACTTAGATGCTCAGATCACATAACGAGATTTACCAAAAAGCAATGGTGGCACCAGAAACTGTCAAGCTCAAAACAAAGCGATGTGGAGTTCATTTTACATCAAGGCAAGCCATCACCGCACAGCAAGAGGCCCATAAAAACAGACCAGTTATACATAGGAACATACGAATTTCCATGATGGGTCAGTCTTATGGCCCATCAAACTCAGCCTTTTCTGTCTAACAATATGTCGATTGATAATCCATGTGAGAAAACAGTTTGCTTCTCTATAATTCAGAGAAAAAGATTGTGTATTCACTACTCGAACAGTGGCTTTATTCAACTGGCACGCACAAAGCAAAAATAAATAAAAAAAAAACAAAAAAAAAAAAACAGACCAGTTATACATAGGAACATACGAATTTCCATGATGGGTCAGTCTTATGGCCCATCAAACTCAGCCTTTTCTGTCTAACAATATGTCGATTGATAATCCATGTGAGAAAACAGTTTGCTTCTCTATAATTCAGAGAAAAAGATTGTGTATTCACTACTCGAACAGTGGCTTTATTCAACTGGCACGGGACTTGTATCTTTTGTTTTTTATTTTTAATCAGAGCATAGCCAGAGAAATGATATTAGAGGAATGTGTGGTCTGGTCCGCACAACACAGTCATGAAAATAAGCCACAGCTGTTCCGGATTTTGGCCCTATTCAACTGAATTGACCATCTTCCTTTGGAGCACAGCACCAACTATCTCTCTGGGGCATGAAATTTAGTACCTTTAGCCTACTTCTTTTTTTGAATTACTGAATTTTATTTTATTTATTTATTTTTTATACAGCAGGTTCTTATTAGTATCCATTTTATACATATTAGTGTATATATGTCAACCCCAATCTCCCAGTTCATTCCACCACCACCCCCCTCCCTGCCACTTTCCCCCCTTGGAGTCCATACATTTGTTCTCTACATCTGTGTCTCTATTTCTGCCTTGCAGACTGATTCAATACCATTAGCCTGCTTTAAAAAAAAAAAAAAAATCATTAAGCTCCAAGTGCCACTTTCCCCCCTTGGTGTCCATACATTTGTTCTCTACATCTGTGTCTCTATTTCTGCCTTGCAGACTGATTCAATACCATTAGCCTGCTTTAAAAAAAAAAAAAAATCATTAAGCTCCAAGTTCCCTATATAACACTATGCATTGCACAGAATTTATATTCCAGGTTTAGATGAAGAAACAGGCATTTCTTCTTGTTGAAGATGAAAGGAGTGCATCTTTTCTCTCTATGGCAATATAGCAGTCACAAGAGTTGCTTTTCCTGGTCCATATGCAGAACTGTGAGAAGATGCCAACTTGTGGGCCAACCTTTGTGAACCTAGTCCTGCTTATCCATGCTGGGAAGCCCCTGAAACAAAGAGATGGAAGCTTCCTAAATGGAGACTGTGTCCTGACTAGCAGAAAGCGCGCTGGCAGAGTCAAAGGGCAGATGCTGCATCTTATCTGCTCTCTGCTCTCTAAAGGAGTGACTTATCATTTATGTGAGACACCGATTAACTCCCTACCCAGAAATGTAAGTGAACCAGAACTGCAAAAACATAAAGAGACACATTGCTTAGAGGACATTTGAAGACATTAACCTTTACAAAAAGGAAAAAGAAAAAACAACAAAGAAGAAAGGAAGAAAAGCTTTCTTCACTGTTAAAGGCCTGGAAATTGTCAGAGGAATTTACTCTTGGCAAGTTAGTCACTTTGAAAAGAGAGTCCTTTCTCAAATTAGCTTAAATACCACCTCTCTGGGGCCATTTATACTTCATCTTTACCATGACTAAGACCATGACTTTGATTCTGGCTGTGAAAATTTTGCTTAAAATCTAATGCAGAAGATATGAATGGGCACAACAGTATGGGATTTATACCAAAGTTTAATGCCTTGAACAAAAACTCTGGACCCACACAGGGGGAGAAAGTCCCACTTGGCCAATTATTTGAGGACTCCTTCAAAGTAATAAGGAAGGCCAGAAGGATGGGAAGAATGGGAGAGAGAGCAAGTCAAAAGAGCAACAGCCCAAGGGCTTCCCTGGTGGCGCAGTGGTTGAGAGTCCGCCTGCCGATGCAGGGGACATGGGTTCGTGCCCCGGTCCGGGAAGATCCCACATGCCATGGAGAGGCTGGGCCTGAGCGTCCGGAGCCTGCGCTCCGCAACGGGAGAGGCCACGACAGTAGAGGCCTGCGTACCTCAAAAAAAAAAAAAAAAAAGAAAAAAAAAAGGGCAATATCCCCAAATCTAGCATAAATACTAGCAAGTCAAAAGAGCAACAGCCCAAGGGCTTCCCTGGTGGCGCAGTGGTTGAGAGTCCGCCTGCCGATGCAGGGGACATGGGTTCGTGCCCCGGTCCGGGAAGATCCCACATGCCATGGAGCGGCTGGGCCTGAGCGTCCGGAGCCTGCGCTCCGCAACGGGAGAGGCCACGACAGTAGAGGCCTGCGTACCTCAAAAAAAAAAAAAAAAAAAAAAAAAAAAAGAGCAATATCCCCAAATCTAGAATAAATACTAGAAGAAATAAGAACAAAATCAAAAGTAAAGATAATTTTAATTCAAAAACTTTATACCAAAGAGTCACATTCAACGATTGCCTTTATTCATCTTAGTCAGCCCCAGGCCTTTCTCACCTGAAGCTCCTTGGAGATCTAAGCCTTAGTACCTTAAGGCATCCTAGGGTATGTAATGAGAGGATTCATTTTTCTCCCAGCATTTGGAATACTGTTACATACCACCCTTGGGAGAACCAAGAAAATAGTGACTCAAGTAATTTTCTGTTTCTGTGGTTCAAATGAAGAACTCAACCTAAATAAATAATTTTCTATAACAGTCCTCCCAAAGCACACAATCAATCCCTCTCTCCCTCTCCCTCTCCCTCTCTCTTTCTCTCTCTCTCTCTCACCTTTATTACAATCAACCTAAACCTAAATAAGCCACACTTTCTCTCAGTGCCATGACTTGGAATCCCCTCTATCCCTATCCCTCCTCCCCTTTAAGGTTTCATCTCCTGGAACCTGTCCTTACCCCTCCCAGGCTGTTTTAGGTGCATTCTTGCACCTCCTGTAGTGCCCTCTCCTTACTTCTATTTTTAGCACTCATCATTACACTGTCATGAACTGTGTAGTGTCTCTTTCTCTCCTTCCTTGAGTTCAGGAAAAGCAGCTTAGTTTTGCATTTCCCAACAACTGATTTGGTTCGCAAATAGGAGGTGTCTATAAGTGTCTACTGTCTGAATTAAAACAATTTTATCTATACCATCAGTCTAAAAACATGTTAATGGAAGCAAAAACTATAATCTTGTTTAATATTCCAAATATTTAATTATCTTTATAATCTGTTCAAATGGCTGTCAAATTCTCTTCTGCAGAATCTCGGGATTCCTTGGAAGGATTTGTGGTCTTCTCCAAGTATTTGATAAGTAAATACTGAATAAATGAATGACCGAACGAATGAACAAATGAATGAAATATAATAGAAGGGTATGTGAAAATTAGTATATTGGATCCTAGGTATTTCAAATCCTTTTTTAAAAAAATGTGAGAGAATAAACAAATAAAACATCTCTGCTTCATATTTTTGGTAGTTTAATTGCTTTCTATTTTTTAATTACAAATTTATAATATTTTATAAACATTTTTATCTTATAAGATTTTATGGTCCTTTATTTCTTGGACCATGTAATGGATTATTTGATATCCCTAGAATTCTAAGCACAAGGATCCTCAGAGAGCAAGTGCTTGATAAATTCATTAATAGCAGCAGTAAATTGAAATGAATATAAATTATTTTTTATAAATGATATATTGAATTGCTTTACATGTAAAGAGTATTTTGCATCTAATCTATTCTCAAATAAGACTTGCTATTTTGATCATCACAACTCACACCACATCTAGAAAATACAGTAAGTTAATTACGATACAGAATTTTTAAATTATGTTTCCAATGCATGGTACTTTCTAAAATTCTCCAGTTACTTTTTTTAAATAAAGGGGATAAAAATGACATAAAAAGTAATGAGAAAATAATAAGGAAGGCAAAATGGCCTATAGTGGGCAACACTTCAAATGTCAGGTTAAGGAATTTTTTCTTAATTTAATAGGAAGTGAGGGAGCTTTTTAAAAAGGTTTTTAAACAAAGTTTTGCATAAAATATATGCTTACATTCAAGAGAACCAGGGAAGTTCATAAAAGAACTACATTTCACCTAAAATCCATAAGAATATCAGTTGGCTCTACAGAAATCATGTCACAGCTTCATTGTTGGGAACACAGATCTGGAACCAGGCCATCTGAGTCCAGGTCCCAGCAAACCATCTTACTAGCTAGGTAACCGTGGGAAGTCACATAAACTCTCGGTGCCACTGTAGTTTCCCCATCTCTAAGATGGAGGTAGAAATAAGACCTGCCTCATAGGATTACTGTGAAAATTAACTGAGATAATACATGTAAAACACCTACCAGTGACTAGCACAGAATAAATGCATGTAAATGTTAGTAATTAATGTAGTTGTAGGGACTGATATCTGAAAACTATTTTTATGTCAAATAGAGGATTCAATTCAGAGGAAATGAAGATTTCATCGTAGGAGTTTCACTGTTACTTTTCCCCAAATGTTCATTTCTCACTTCCTGTCCCCTGAAAGGCTGTCTCTTCTATGCGCCAGGAAAACTTGAGAGAATGAAACTTGGAATGGAAAGTTTTATTTAATGAATTCCAACCAAAAATTATTTACAAGCATTCAGAAAGACAAGAAATATGGGAAATCATAAACAAAAGAACAAAAATCAAAATGGAAGAGCTGCCCACGGGACTGGAAGGTTCTGCATAAAAAGAGAAATCTATCAAAGTCCACCTCCCTTCCTTGAACCCTCCCCGTGTGTTCTCTTGGGCCGGCATCCATACACAGAGCATCCGTCTGGAAGTGTGCACTTCACAACCCAGCACCGAGACCAGATGGCACAGCATGGAGACTTCATTCCTGAGTGCAAATGATTTTGTAAATCAGAAGACAAAACCTTCCGAGTGAACACGGTTTCCTAACAGGATTACACAAACCCGGGGATCTGACCCACAGGTTAAAAAAGTCTCCAAACAGCTGCTGCCTCAGCGCGCCCACTACATGGGTGGCCTTATTCGCAGGACACACCAGAGAATCATTAGAGATGATAGTTCTAGATTAAGAAAGAGAATGTAGCCAGGAAATGGAGAGCACATATAGAAATGGTGATGGCATAGCATCTGACCCCATGCTGCAAAGCCCTGGATGAAGGAATTCTTTCATTAAGAAAATATTTACTGAGAGTTTATCATACGGCACACAGTTTATCTAGGTAGCAAGCAGAGGTAGACAAACAACCTCTGCATTCGTTGCACCTACATTCTAGATGAGGGAAGATACAATCCCAAGGCAAACAAGTAAATTACCATATATCATATCATATCACATGAGGAAAAATCTGAAGATTACGGGGAAATGAAAAAAATAGTACCGCCACTTTGGAAGATAGTCTCGTGGTTTCTTACAAAACTAAACATACTCTTATCATACGATCCAGAGTCATGCTCCTTGGTATTTACCCAAAGGAATTGCAAATGTATATCCACACAAAACCCAGCACATGGATGTTTATAGCACCTTTATTCATAATCGAGAAAACTGGTAAGCAACCAAGATGTTGTTTAGTAAATAGATAAGTAAACCATAGTTCATCCAGACAATGGAATATTATCCAGCACTAAAAAGAAATAAGCTCTCAAGCCATGAAAAAACAGGGAGGAAATTTAATGCATATTGCTAAGGGAAAGATGATAACTTGAAAAAGCTAAATACTGTATGATTCCAACTACATGACATTCTAGAAAAGGCAAAACTATGGAGACAGTAAAAAATATCAGTGGTTGGGTTTCCCTGGTGGCGCAGTGGTTGAGAGTCCGCCTGCCGATGCAGGGGATACGGATCCGTGCCCCGGTCCGGGAAGATCCCACATGCCGCGGAGCGGCTGGGCCCGTGAGCCATGGCCGCTGGGC
>NC_041223.1:18602454-18615634 GCF_002837175.3 Physeter macrocephalus | reverse complement strand
CCGCTGGGCCTGCGCGTCCGGAGCCTGTGCTCCGCAACGGGAGAGGCCACAACAGTGAGAGGCCCGCGTACCGCAAAAAAAAAAAAAAAATCAGTGGTTGCCAGGGATTGGAGGAGGAGAAGGAATGAATAGGTGGAGTGAATGAACTGTGAACTATAGATTTGGGGTAATTATGATGTGTCAGTGTAGGTTCATCAATTGTAACAAATGTACCAGTCTGGTGGAGGATGTTGATCATGGGGGAGGTGAGGTATAAGTGGGGGTTAGGGGATTATGGGAAATCTCTGTACTTTCCTCTTCATTTTGCTGTGAGCATAAAACTGCTTTTAAAAATTGTCTTTAAAAAAGATTAAGGGGCTTCCCTGGTGGCGCAGTGATTGAGAATCTGCCTGCCAATGCAAGGGGCACGGGTTCGAGCCCTGGTCCGGGAAGATCCCACGTGCCACAGAGCAACTAAGCCCGTGTGCCACAACTACTGAGCCCACGCTCTAGAGCCCGCGAGCCACAACTACTGAGCCCGCGCGCCTAGAGCCCGTGCTCCGCAACAAGAGAAGCCACCGCAATGAGAAGCCCACGCACCACAACGAAGAGTAGCCCCCGCTCGCCGCAACTAGAGAAAGCCCCACACGCAGCAGCACAGACCCAATGCAGTCAAGAATAAAAATAAATAAAATAAATTTATTTTAAAAAAAGAATCCTTTTTTAAAAAAAAGATTAAGGGGAGCTGTAAATGTAGAAATCACCAGTGCATCCTCAGTCATCAGTGTATAGAGCTGAGACCACCTGGTGGGTTCATAAAGCTACAGCAAAGAGAAGGTTCCAGTAAGGAGGAAGGGAAATTAGGAGAGTGTGTATCTCAAAGCTGAGCAAAAAGTTTTTTGAGGCAGGATCATGTGCTATTCACGTCTGCGCCAAAGTGGCTGGCCAGGTACACAGTATTCCATGTTTACTGGATGACTTGGTTTATTAATTTCATAAACGCGATCCAAATCATAAGCTTCTTCAAGGTCCCCTTGCCCAGCAAACACTAAAAGGCTTGGAATACAGTTTTAATTAATGGTAGTTGGAACACCTTTTGGGCATCCCAAATCTATAGCCCCCAAAAAGGGCAAAAGTTTAGACTTCTAAGAGTTTAAACATCCAAATCAGGACACCTATCAATACTATCTACTGGGCTTCCCTGGTGGCGCAGTGGTTGAGAGTCCGCCTGCCGATGCAGGGGACTCGGGTTCGTGCCCCGATCCGGGAAGATCCCACGTGCCACGGAGCGGCTGGACCCGTGAGCCATGGCCGCTGAGCTTGCGCGTCCGGAGCCTGTGCTCCGCAATGGGAGAGGCCACAACAGTGAGAGGCCCGCATACCGCAAAAACAAACAAACAAAAAAACCACAACTATCTACTTTAGTGATCTGTTTGTTACATTCTGTCTTGACTTTTCTTGAATAGCTATAATAATCAAGCTAATTGAGTATTTACTACATAGCATGCACTCTGATATGCACTTTATAAGGATTTTTTCATTTAACCTCACTCCCCCAAACATGAGTTTGATATTACTCTTAGCCACATTTTACAGATAATATTGAAATAAAGAGGACATAATTTAGATGAGATCAAAAAGCTACTAGCAAATTGAACCGCAGCTCTAACCCAGGGAGTCAGGTTCCAGGAATACTACTAAAAGCACCACTTGAAAACAACCTTAGTCAAGAAGACACAGGAAAGAAAGTATCTGAGGTGCTCAAAAAGAAATAAAATATAGCCCCGATCAATCAATCAACTCCTCGAAAAGCTTTGCACCTAAACATAATGGATCGTGTCAGTAAGTGGAATACAGGTGACTGACTGTATTAGCTGTAAAATCCTCTCTGCATCTTAGACTAAATGATACTGTGTAGACATTAGAAACTTGTTGAGCTGAGAAGGCAAATGTCTTAATTGATAAAATGTTAAATATTGCAGTTAATGGGGAATCTCCTTACGGGTTTTCGTAGTGGCTGAATCAATTTACATTCCCACCAACGATGTATGAGGGCTCCCTTTTCTCCATGTCCTCTCCAACACTTGTCATTTCTTGCTTTTTTTGATAACAGCCATTCCAAGGGGCATGAGGTAGTATCTCATTGTGCTTTTGATTTGCATTTCCCCTAATAATTAGTGATGTTGAACATCTTTTCACATGCCTGTTGGCCACCTGTATGTCTTCTTTGGAAAAAAATGTCTATTTGGATCCTCTGCTCATTTTTTAATCAGTTTGTTTGTTGTTGTGCTGTTGTGGAGTTGTATGAGTTCTTTAAAGGGGACAGCAGCAGGTTCAAAGACAGCATTCTTACTTGGGATGCTGCTGGCAGACAGGTAGACACTGGCACAGAAGCCAAGTCAAAGCAGGTCAGGTGCTTATACGGGCTGGCCTGGTGCCTCCATTGTTGGAACCATCACTATGCCCGACACACATCTGGTAACGGAACACTGTGTCCCAGGCAGGGAGAAATCCAAGAAGAGAGAAATAGGGCACACATGCTGCACGTACTCCAGTTGCCCAAAACTTTGAAAGAGAATGCTTGTAAACGGGAAGTGAACAAGTGTACTCAGGAAACCAGATCAATGAGAGATAAACTACTGTAAAGTCCTTCTGTATTTTGACCATCTGTGACAGGAGAAACCGGTGTAGGCAATGTTTTCTTAACAGGAGAACCAGCTTGCCCCAGGGAGACATCCAGAGAAATGTTCCATTTGAACCAGTACATTCTGTCCTATTTAAAAGATGTTTCCAGCAAATCTCTTTACCTTACTTCTCGTGTAAATAATAAAACCCAGGAGAACTGCCTGCTTCCTTCCTCTTTTCAAGCAAAGACTACTTGTAACTGCTAAGCCTGTCTCCTTTTAACTGTCAAAGAGAATTAAGTTTTCTGTGGCACCTTACAGCATACAAACCACTTTCACAGACCGTGGGATGTTTCCTCCCAATAAAGTGAGGAGTTATTTCTAGTTCCACTTTCTAGGTTAAAAAACTGGCATCCTAGTTCATCTACCTTGGACCAGAACTCAGACCAAGCTTCACTTTGTCAAAGATAACCCTCTACCTCTTGGATAACTCTGGTCAAGTAAAAATCATCATAATTTAAAATTTTGAGCCAGTTTTTTTGTCACTAGAGGAGAATCAGCTGATTAAAGAGTTCTCTCCACAAGTTAAGCATGGCTATATAGGAACCTCCGTGAGGCAAATCATGAAGAAGAGAGAAAAGAAAGATTGGAGATAAAACCTGACAAACCTACAAAGAACCAGGGCAGAAAAAGAGACAAATTGGGAACTAAGAAACACAGGAACAAACCTTCTCAACATGAATTTGATTTGGCAGGGGGCCTCTGACCCTTTCAGATTCAATCTCTAAAGCTTTGCTTTGTATTTTTCCATTTTACTGCCTGCTCACTACTGGCCCATCTGAGTGAGTCCCTGGTGCTTGATTTTAGTGATTTACCTAAAACTGGCAATAAAAGGTGTTTATGTGCTATGTCGTTTAGAATATAAGGAACAGTCGATTATTAGAATTACTAGACAAGAGAGTCCTGATTGCTGGAGCAGAAAGGTGAGGAATCCCTGTAGAGAGCTGCCATTTGCAACCACCCAGGCCAATGGAGCACAATTTGAGGTGAGAAAAGGGGTGGGGGAGTGCTACCATGAACCTCTTGAGAAAAGTAGCACTTGCTTTGAGTTGTCAGTGAAAACTCATGAGTGATTTTTACCACAATAAAACAACTCAAACTTGGAATAAACCTGCACAAATTCCAAGTTACATCCATGAAATAGAATCAGACCATATTGCACTAACTTTTCCAGAGAGAACTAAAGAATACACAACTGTACTTCCGTGGCTTAAAATTCCATCAGTACTTCGAAAATGTAGCAGAACCTACTGAACCTCAGAGAGACATCTGGGGCAGGGCGGAGCCTGGGAGCTGCCATGATTAATTCTTTAGTAAAGTAGAAAATTCTACCTGAGGTCATGCTGAATGTTAAATAATGAATTCATGTTCACAGAAAAATGTGGCAAAAGTTAGCAATGGTAGATGAATTAGGGACTTTTAAAAAAGTTGGATATATGTGTCTCAATATAATCACCAATTAGAAGATAAATGCTGATAGCAATAAGAGTTTAAAATCACAATGCAATACTTAAGTCAAGAGCTGACAGGTCTATCAGTTGTTCAAGAAAAAAACCATTATCTAATTTGAAAACAAGCTATGGCAACGGAAATAACAAATACTAATAGAAACATCATACTTTTGTTCTTAAAATGCAATTTTCCTAATAATTTTGAAAATTTTTCATCAGAAAATAACTAACTACTACAGAAGTGAAGCAGTCAGAAGTCCGTAGGCCCAGCTTCTTTATACTTGTCAGGAATCCCACGTATGTTCCCTCCAAGACTTCCTATAACCCTCATCTTGGCAGCTATCTAATTGTTTGAATTATTTCTTTTTTTAAAAAAGACATATATGCCCTGCTTTGCTTAGAACACTCTCAGTATCTAAGGGCAGGAGTCATATTTTCCAAAGGATCTAGCAAAGTAATATAAATGCAGGTCTTTGTTTGAAAAATGGGTTGACTAGTAGATCTAATTGCCTTTTTGGTTTTTATAAACCACGAGAAAATGAAATTCAGATTATAAAGGAAGCAGAAGCTTTTGGATTTAGGTTGAAATATTCCTAAATCAAGATATTTTTTTTATCCCAAATCTGCGTGTCAGAATGACATTCTGATCTATGACCTATAATTAGAGATAATTGGAGAAACCAAAGTATGCTATGACTGCTTTTGTCATTCTTATTCATTTTCCCTAAAATATATTAAACTAGTTTTCTAATTTATCATGATGGTTATTGAGATCAACATGATTTGTAACAGTTTCAAAGCTTCGAGTGTGTTAGGATCACAGTTCATTTACTTTTCAAGCATCTATTGAGCCCCTGTTCCCTGTGTGGAAGCCTTGAGAGAACTACTATTTGCATAGCAGTTCAGAGTTTGCAAAACCCTTCTCCACACATTTTCTGTTTTGACCCTCAGGGCAACCCTGAAAGGTAGGTACGGTAGGTATCATCGGTGACCTTTTCTCTACAGGGTAGAGAAATAAAAAGAACCTATAAACAACGGAATGAGTATCCAAATCTAAGTCATCAGAACTTTTCCCACTTCATCTCTGGAAGTTTCATTTTTAAATAAATCCTTAGGATTCCAGGTGACTGAGTTCTAAGAATTCTAGGAATTTAAGACTTTAGTGTTATTACATCACAAATGTTTTGATTTGATATTCAACAGCAACCTTATCAATTATTGACAGCTCCCTTAGTACTTCTCCGGTCTTTTGTGCAGCTGTTTGACAACACCGCTTCATCACTTTCCCTGAGCTGTCAAACATCCTGCAAACCTATCTCTTGCCATGTACATGCATGAATGGTTGAATAGAGTCTGTGTACAAAAGCAGCTAAATTAATGAAAGGTGGCACACACAGAAGGCCAAAGATAACCCAACCAAATTAGACTGCATTGTTTGCAGACTGGTGACTCTGTTAATTTTAGTAGTTTTCCAACATAAACGTACAATGTAAAGGTCACTATGAACAGGAATCACACTCAGCAATCCCAGGTCACTCGACAAACCGGTTTGTTTGCATTCCTCAAAAATGATAGCTACATGAATGTTGTGAGTCTAGGGTGGAGTCAGCGTCTGAAAGACGGACAAGAAGGAGATTGACATGACAGAACATGTGAGGCTGGAGTGGATGTTAACTCCTCAAATTCTAGTTTTCTTTTAGTGTCCTAGAACTAAAGGATAATGGTTGTTGGTTCACTCCTAGATACACGGTATGCAATTCCTTCCTTGCATGATCCTCTCAAAGGCTCAAGAAATGCGGGATTCCTTCAGTGGGCTTTGGATTTCAATTCCAGCATGAAATTGTGATAGGTTTAGAACTATTATTTTTAATATTATGTGACTCCTATTAAAAATGATGATTAATCATCCCATCTTCCTTGCTAGGGATTACTTTTCAATGTTAATAATTTCTACATACATTTTTATTTTAAGGTATCTAGCAAGTATTTGACACTTCTCTGATTTTCCCTTGCCATCCTCCAAATAGCACAGTTTGACTATATCAGATACGTAATATATTCAAAACATCTAATACGTTTTACTTGCAGGAGCTTACCACAATACTACAATATTTTTCTCTGTGTTTTTTATCTTTTGACTTACGTTTAGGGTAGGCTCATTTATTGCTGAAGCAGCAAGTCAGCTCCTAGCTCCACTGAAAATAAAATTAACATGGCACTTTACTAAGACAATGAATCATTAAAATGTGCTGCCATGAAGACAAACTCAATAGTGCTTATATTAAGTAAATAGCCAAATTACATAAAATGCCAGTAATACCTAAAAACATGTTAAGTTCAGTTTTCTCCACCAAGGCTCAGGAGGTGAGGGCTGATATACTTTGGATACTCAGGGAGCTGAACACTTTAGCAGATCAATGACCAGAAGAGGAGTTGCCCCATAACTACACAAGCACAGGCTTGATGGCGTGAAGCCAGTGAGCAAACTGGGAGGACTGGCTGGACCTGAGTGTACTTGATGTCATCCTCCCTCTGAACTCTCACAATTATTCACCTTCACTCTCTTATGGCACATTGGCTTTCCACCTCCCACTGGAGTGACTGGTAAACACATTTTGGTCTCTTACTAGATATTAAGAGCCTTCAAAGCAGGACCCATGACTGATTCATGTCTGCATCCGCACACCAAGCCCAATGTCTTGCCCCAGTATGCAATCAGTAGATACTTGTTAGCCGATTGAAGCCTCACGTAAAGGTCTCGGATCTCCTCCTCCAGGGCCTCTCCTGGGTGCTCATTTTGTCAATCGGGAATGGGAAGCATGGAGTGTCTCTGGAGTGCTACGCCATTTGCAAGAACCCTTATTAATGGAAGACGCACTACCGTTAGATAAAGGTAAGCTGGGTCTACCTTTGCCCACTCTCGACTTCCCCTTTCTCTTATGAGGAGAGAGTGAGGACAACAAGTTCTCTTCTCCTGAGATCTGGGTTACTCTCTGACATCAAGAAAGCCAGGAACACTGAGTGAACAAAGGAGGATGCTTACATGTTTCCCAGAAGACTTAAATGATTAGCAGAGACTTAGACAATATTAAGTGCAGAGCTCATTTCATTTCTATTATGAATCTACTGAAAAGAGAGTTTCATATTTTATCCATGTTGTTTCCTCATAATCATAGACACAGAGGGCCAAATTCTGGGCTTTAATGCACACTCACAGTTGCTATTAAATTAATCAGGAGCTGTGTTCATGCATTTAACAAATGCGTTTGCTACCATGGAATATTTGTCGACCTGATGCTACATTTCTACATGTCTTAAATCTTATTCAAGGAGTACAAATCGTTCCAATATTTAAAAAAACAAAGAAAGGGAAACTAAAAACCTAAGCCCATGGTCAAGTATTTTTAAAACAAATTTACAGCTCAGTCACAGGCTAAACTGGGTATCTCTTTTGTTTTGTATTCTCCTTAGATCCTAGGTAATGTTCCTTAAATAATCCTGTTAAGAACACAGGACTTGCTGAGTCGTCTAGAAAAACTCACTCTAGTTAGGAATAGCAAGCACTTCTTCCGCCACACATCTATTTGACAGATATTGTTCACCAGCCTTTTCTGCTGAACAGTTCACTTAGAATCTTTCTCATCACCTTACTCCAAGAAACCACTATTTAAAAGTTTATCTTGGTATTTAAGACAAAACCCATTTGCCACCTTTGATCAAGACCAGTTCACAGACTTTTTTTGAATCAGAAACACTTGTGGAAATTCAAGAAAACTATGAACCCTGTACCCCGAAAAATGTACATAGGCAAAAAACTATTTTCCTACTATTTCAGGTAGTTTTTGGTACTCCCAAAGTTTATCTATTAATCTTCTTGACTAATCTATCCATTGACTCGTGGGAATAACTTCTACTCTAGATCAGCATTTTCAGAGAAAATTCAGGAAATAATAGAAAGTCTGCATCATGACAACAGTACTTGATTTCTCACTTTTGTCCTCAAATTCCTCTTCCCCTTTCCCCTTCCTCCTCCCCACCAAAATAAATATATTTGCCTCAACATCTAAGATTATAGCAGTTTCTTTCTCTCTAAGTGGTGACTAGCCAAGGAATGAGTCAAATTCTTCAAAAGTAGGTAGGTGTATCTTAGGCTTGATATTCTCTGAGGCACCTCCCTCAGAGTGTCATCTGGCGTGGAGAAAACTATGTGGGTGGACAACACAGCACGTTTGTGACCTTAGGCTGACAAGTGTAAATGACCAGGTAAATACCTCTCATGGATATCAAAGATCTTATTTTTCATTGTTGTTGTTTAAAATGCTATTTAACTTTGTTTCTTTCAAAATGCAAAGTAGTGTTATCCTAGATTCAGATTTATCATTTAAAAGTATCAC
Organism: Physeter macrocephalus; assembly: GCF_002837175.3. Classification (NCBI taxonomy): domain Eukaryota; kingdom Metazoa; phylum Chordata; class Mammalia; order Artiodactyla; family Physeteridae; genus Physeter; species Physeter macrocephalus. The sequence goes on along the minus strand of NC_041223.1, from coordinate 18,607,126 downwards.
AAGTGCGCTAAGAAAATTCAACTGTTTCCATCTTGAGACTTTCATAAGACCTCGGACCTTGTCCTTGATACAGAGGTGCTAATTAATACATTGGTAATTTACAGGCTAAAAGGCAAGCTGAGAGTCTGTAGACAAGCAGTTTGTATTAGTGTTATACTATTAGAATGTAAACTCTGCCCAAGTGGTTCAGTCAAATATTAGTGCTAATTTCTAGACCATATTGTTTCATCTCTATTAAATTTCACATGGCATGCAATCCTAAGTTTTTAGGTTCATATTTAAAAAGCTCAACACTGTTGCTCCTGAGGTGTCCTAGAAAATATTCAGCCATCAATTATATATTCTGGTTTCCATTTTTTGTTGCTGTTATTTTTCTTTCTCCTTCCTCATTCCCATTGTTTTTTTGAAAATTCTCTGTTCTTAGAAGATTATCTCTTTTTTCATATGGCCTTTCACCAAAGCAATACAAATGATACTGTGACAGGACAAAATTCACAATAATTACTGAGATTTCTCTCTGACCCCCAATAAGTTTCTTGTGGCCTCTTCTACCCCTTGAAAATGCCCTTCCACTCTAGTCTCTCACAGGGTATCCCTTTGCCACAAAGAAAGAAGGACACAAAAGAATCCAGAGATTCTGAAATCCAAAGATGTTTTAAAATAGATTCTAGATAGGTTTTTAAACAATCCCAATGGAGAACACAGTCTTGAAAGCCAAGGTATACATGATTGGAAAGAGATTTTTTTCATATTTCCTTTCTTCTTTTTTTTTTTTTTTTTTTTTGAGAGTGAGAAAGGAGGGTTTATTGAATTATAAATATCTGGCTTTGAAAATCCAGGAACAAAAACTAAATTACCAGGCTAAAGGCTATACAATAGAGTTGAAAACAAAGTAGAAAGGTTTAAGAGCCATTTCCCAGTCCAAAATGAGATAAAATTGGGAGGACATAGCAAAAGGATAGACATACAGACCAATGGAATAGAATGAAGGGTCCAGAAATAAACCCATACAATTGATGGCCAATTGATATTTAACAAGGGTGCCAATTCCATTAGAAAAAAACAAAAAAAAACCCCAAAAAACTGTCTCTTCAAGAAATGATGCAAGGACAAATAAATTTTCACTTGCAAAAGAATAAAGTTGGACCTCTACTTCATACCATATACAACTCGAATTGGATCAATGACTAAATACAAAAGCTAAAATAACACAACTTGTAAAAGAAAACATAGGTGTAAATCTTATGACCTTGGATTTGGCAAAATATTCTTAGATATTATACCAGAAGCACAAGCAACAACAACAAAAATAGATAAACTGAACTCCATCAAAATTAAAAGAACATTTGTGCATCAAAGGACATTATCAAGAAAGTGAAAAAACAACCAACAGAATGGGAGAATATATTTTAAATCATATATCTGATAAGGATTTGATATCCAGAATATATTTTTTAAACTACTAAAACTCAACCAGAAAGAAGATAAACAACTCAATTAAAAAATGGGCAAAGGACTAAAGTCAACATTTCTCCAAAGAAGGTATACAAATGACCAATAAGCACATGAAAAGATTTTCAACATCTTTAGTCATTAAGGAAATGAAATCAAAGGTACAAAGGGATATCACTTTATATCTACTAGGATGGCTATAATAAAAAATAAAACAGGGAGTTCCCTGGTGGTCTAGTAGTTAGGATTCGGTGCTTTCACTGCCGCGGCCCAGGTTCAACCCCTGGTCAGGGAACTGAGATCCCGCAAGCCTCGCAGCGTGGCCGAAATAAAAAATAATTTAAAAATTAAAAAAAGTAAAACAAGTGTCAGCGAGGATGTGGAGATATCAAAACCATCATACACTGGTGAAGCTTCTGTGAAAAACAGTTTGGCAGTTCTTCAAAAAGCTAAACATAGAGTTATAGTTACCGTATTACCCACCAATTCCACTCATAGGTATATGAATTGAAAATAGAGACTCAAACAGATACTTGTTTGCCAATACTCATTGCAACATTATTCACAGTAGCCAAAAGGTGGAAACAACGCAAATATGCGTCAATAGAAGAATGGATAAATGAAATGTGGTATATATGGACAATGAAATATTATTCAGGAATATAAATGGATGAAGTTCTGTTACATGCTACAACATGGATGAACCTTGAAAACATTATGCTTAGTGAAATAAGCCAGACACAAAGGGGCAAATGTTGTTTGATTCCACTTATACAAAATATCAAGAATAGGCAAATTCATAGGGACAGAAAGTAGACCAGGAAAGTTGCCAGGAACTTGGGGAAGGGAGCCAGGGCTTAACTGGGACTCATTTCCAACTTGACCCTTGACAACTGGGACTCAGACCTGGGACCCTGACTCTGCAGAGAGGAAGGCACTGGGTGGGAGAACCAGGGGAAGCATGGGCGACCTTTCTAAAAAGGCTGCTGTTCCTCTCTTCTTTCCCCAATTCAGAGAAGTTCTCCCTACCTTCATGTCTGAGCCATCCAGGAAAAATATCACATCAAAGGAAACCCTTCAGGAAAATAATGCTTCTGGCTGAAGGAGGTAAGAACTTCACCCAATAGCCAGGTTCCTCATATGACACTAAAGCCGGGGGCAGAAGATGATTACACAGCTATGCACTGCCTCATGGGTGAGTGCACATGTGGAAAAAACAGATTCTGGACAGGTAGCCCAATGCCATTTTCTTGATAAAATAATGACTAGAATGGGTTAAAGATGAGTGCTCTTTGCAGGGTGAAAAACAATTAGCATGGAGTTAAATGTGGAGAAATAAAATTCTGTGAAAATCAAACATTTTCTTTTCATCATTTTGCTGATTGCCCTACAACCTCTTACCCATTGAACCTCTTGGCAATTTGTTTCCTCAGTGGACAGATAGAGCTGAGAACATGAATCAATTGGGTTTATAAATAGATTTTGGAACTCTAGAAAAACAATAGTTTTGAAAGCCAAGGTGTTCTTGATTTGCAAGAATCAAGCTTTTATTCTTAAAAAAAAGAAAAAAAAAGAAGAAGAAGGTTCTTAAGTGCCAAAACCTTGGCTTCAAACATAAAGAGCCCAAATCCTGAAGGACCCATATACAGAGATTGAAAGGAGAGCTGCATCTTCAGTTTTTCCAACCTCCCAGAGGGAAAAGATTTCTGGGCTAGTGGAGAAGAATGTTCACAAATGGAGAGGAAAGAAATTGTCAGCTAACTCTTGCACAGTTCTCTGAGAAAGAGGGCCACGCCCTCCCAGCCCCGGTACAAGAGCTGAGCCTGGGATGTGAAAACAACAGAAGAGCCTGTTAAATCTGTTGGCATCCCAGGACAGAGAAGAAGATACATGCCTCCCTTCCCAAAGTATAGCCTGGAGAGGCTTCAGACTTCATGAAGGAGAATGGCACCACAACAGTCAAATGGCCTCTGCTGACTAAGCCATCTAGACAAATAAGCCTACAAGCAGGCTGGCAAAGTCATGGGCACCTAGAATGTTTAAGGAAAACAGTTCCAGAGCCCTCAGAGAGGAAGTAGGTAAGGCTGAGAGTGGGTCTTGCAGTTTGAGAGAGGCAACTCAGAGCACTTGAACCTGGAATTCAGGAACTGTGAATATCAGAGCAGATGCCAAAAGCCAACAAGGACCATGTGACGTGGGCCAAGGCCGACACAGCATGCTCACAGAGCAGACGCCCCCTCTTCTCCAATGCTGTAGTCCTACTGTAAACCTCCTGGAACTTAAACACAATCCAGTAAGGAGAAGCAAGAAAAACCCTCACTCGACTGAGTATATGATCAGAATAGTCATTACTTTCACCAAGTTTGCCTGATGGGAACAAATCTCGTTTTCTGCTACCTAATGGAACTGGCGGTTCATGAAAAAAACTCAAATTTTATGAAAAAGTTAAGTAACAAATTTGAACTTGCATTTCACAAATTCAGGTTTTTTGCCTGTGAAATTTCCACCAACTACATGTGATTTCAAATCCCAATTATATTTCGGTCCTGGGCTTACTCTCAGATTATTTTGTTCAGCATTTTGTGTATTCCCACACTTGTAATCATACTCGTAATCTCTTGGCTTACTTCCCCAAATATTCCTCTGAACATAACCATCTTGTGGTGATTTCACTCATTAAATTTTATGATATTGCTCCAAACTAAGAGTTCTCCAATGCTTTGCAATTGGGGGTTAGAATTTGTTTGAGTAAAGATGCTACAAGATATCTGAACAAATATGCTTTGTGGATAAGCAAAAAAGAGGGCAGGGAACAGCTGGACTACTCTTCCCCAGGCAAACTTAAGGAGAGGAATAACCATGTTTCTTTTTTTGTTGTTTTTTAAACCTTGCTGTGGTGCTTAGCACAAAAAAATTGCACATTACAGATGCTCAATTAATAGCTATGTGTGGAATTGGATTGAAAGAAATAGAATTTAAATAAATTGATACAAATGTGACCTTTCACTGTTTTCTGTACTTTGTCATACAGATAGTACTTGCAGATAATTTACCTTCCCCAAGCTCATCAAATGAGTAAATGGCGGGGCTTCCCTGGTGGCGCAGTGGTTGCGCGTCCGCCTGCCGATGCAGGGGAACCGGGTTCGCGCCCCGGTCTGGGAGGATCCCACGTGCCGCGGAGCGGCTGGGCCCGTGAGCCATGGCCGCTGAGCCTGCGCGT
>NC_041223.1:18587306-18602404 GCF_002837175.3 Physeter macrocephalus | reverse complement strand
CATGGCCGCTGAGCCTGCGCGTCCGGAGCCTGTGCTCCGCAATGGGAGAGGCCACAACAGAGGAAGGCCCGCATACCACAAAAAAAAAAAAAAAAAAAAAAAAAAAAAAAATGAGTAAATGGCGAAGTCCAGAAATGTGGGGAGATAAGCTTAAATAAATGTTGATCATAACCGTGTGTTGCAGGGGGGGCCTTGCTTGACTCATAATAATCTGTACATGTCTTCTATATTCTAACTGTAGGATATGTGCTCCTGTTCTCTGCTCAGGCCTTGATCCCCTCAATTCTTGCTGAGTCTCCTGAGATGTTGTTAACCCTCAGGCATGGTCGTTGTAGAAGGTAAAAAGAACACAGCCTTTGGAACCCCTTGTTCAAGTCCTGCTTCACTACTAGGATGACCTCCGGAAAGTTACTCAAACTCTTCGAGCTTTGGGTTCATTATTTCTAAAGCAGGAATAATATTACCACCTCATTAGGTTGCTGTAGATATCAAACCAGATAAAAGAAATTTAAATGCTTAGTGCTTTCATCTGTAAAGTGCACAGCAGGGAAGACATTCAGGAGCCGGTAGCTGTTGAAGACATTATATGTAAGAATACAAGGATTAGGTGCTGCTCTTTGAATGTCTCAGGGATGAAGGTTTTACTAGTCTACCCTTTCCTGAATGTTTGTTGTGAAACAAAGGCAATTTTTTCCTCCATATATTTTGTATTATATTATATATATCTATACATACTATATACTATAGCTAAAAGTGATGGATTCATATTCCAAATAATTATCTAGGTATCGCCAATGTTATTCAGAAATCATTATTCACCATATCATCACCAGGCAAAGTCATTCATCCGGCACACCTCGGTCTGGCTCTGTGTGCCGTGCAAACAGATGGACCCCGTCCTCCAGTGGCTTCAAATGAAAACTGCTCAACACCATACTACTGCACACAGAAACAGCTAAATAAACAGCGAATGAAGAAAAAAATTTAAAACCTAAATAAGTAGAAAGCACATTTAGCCACGTGTTAGCAACATTCAGCAAAGGGAGATAATCTTCTAAAAAGGTCACCTTATAGGACACAGAACATCTTAATGTCCCCTTAGCTGGTTAAGAAAATATACAAGGAACAAAACATGTGTGGTTTGACTCTACTGAATTCCCTTTAATCCTTATATTTCAGTTCCGAATACATTACGGGCATTCGAGAAACACAAAGAAATATTAAAGAGTCAGGCATACTGCTATATCACTAATCATTTGGGAATGCATATTGGTTTTTGTATCTTTTTTCTGCAAAAATGTTGAAAACTATGTAAAGCTTTATACCAATATAAGGTATTATTATTTTTATTATTTCATGAAATTCTGCAATCTATATGCACATGCCAGGGGCTAAGAATCTTTTCACAATCCAGAAACAACCATAGATGCTATTATTGCCTGCTTCTTTGCATACGTATCTTGGAGGTCGGCCTCATTTCTTAAATGTGGCAGCTACATAACGGCAAAGAATCTGTATAAAAAGTGAAACTTATTCAGTCTTCCAGATGTTCTTGTTACGTGACACCAAACAATGGAGTGATTGATTAACTGAACCTCCCCTTTGTATTTGAATTTTTGGCATTGTATATCACAGATTTAAATTTAATCTAACAGTTGTAACATCAGCATTTCCATGAATTTGAACTTGTCCATATATACTGAAATAGTAGTATGTGTCGATGTCACCATTTGGTTAGATGCTTGCTGAGAGCATAAAGATCACGATCTACTGAAAAGCTGCGTTTTTCTTATTTTCTGAATAAAAATTGGCATGTCTCTTTTGGTTCATATCTTCATCATTTATCAGGCAATCCAAACAGAAACTGATTCATCTTAGTCACCTTTCTCCCACATGCCCTGTAGTAGTTTGAGGTTCCATTTTACGATTCTGTACACATTGTCCTATTTTAAGATCGCATGATCTCTACCATAGACCTTGCTTTGGTTTTGGAGCATTTAAAAGTACAGACTCTGCAGTCAGACCAACGGGTTCAAACCTGATTCCACCACCTATTTTCTATGGAGCCTGTACAACTTTTTCATCTATAAAATGTGGTTAATAATAGGACCTACCTCTTAGCACTGTCTTAAGTAGTTAATATGTGTCAAACCCTTAGAATGTACCCAGCACAAAGTAAATACCACGCAAGTATTAGCCTTCAAATTCTCCTCTTTTGTTTTCAACTTCCTCCCAAATTCAGTTATCTTTCCAAAATAAATCCAATCATGCTTCCCAGCTTGGAAACCTGTGAAGGCTCCTTCTGTCTATAAATAACGCCATTCAAGCCTTTCACCTCTTTGCCTGAAGGTAACATTCCAGCCTTCTTCCAGCACACTCCCTGTGCTGCAGCCACAGCAGACTTTGCCATACTTTACATACCCATGTATTTCTGGTCTCCTAGCTTTGCTCACGTTATTTCCTTTAATTAAAATATGCTATCGTATTCTTTACTTAGTTCTAGTCTATGCTTCCTTCAAGACCCAGATCAAATGGCAAGTTCTTCATGAAATCTTCCCTGAAACAACCTAAGCAGAAAGAATCATTCACATGTGAGCTCTTCCATGGGATTTTCCTCATACACTAGCGTAGGACTCAACACATTATAAGTTATTATCATTACTTGCTTATGAAAATGTTTTCACCCTTAGGTTTTTGTTCCTTGAAGACAAAGATCATGTCTTAATGGTCTTTATATCTGGATAGTCTAACGTAGTGCCTGACAAATTCTAGGAGTGGAATAAGTGAGTGGGCATTTGTTGAGTGAAAAACAATCTCTCATCAGAAATTTCACTTCTCTCTTTCACAAGATTCAAGTTGAATCCTAATTCCTCAGAAAAACCCTTCCCATCTGCCTCAAAAAACCCCTCCCATCTGCCTCAGCTCAAATGACTTCCCCCACTTTGAACTTCTCCACTATTTATTCTGTCATTCATCTGACATGTGTGATATATTGCAGTGAGATTTCGATTTCTTTTTTTCATGTATCTGTAACTCAGATGTCAGCTAGAGCCTCTCTACACATTAAGATCTGCCTAAGTGTGTTTCAAACCCCATTCCTTCCAGTCTTTGACACATCACAAGATTCTAGTGAATTTCTGGGGGGCTTTGATGTTCATAGTCATCTCTGGCTCTGAACCCGTTCTTGGGTGCCCTTAGTTCAGCGTGTGGATCATCATCCTGTACTTGCTATTCCTATTCTACCCTTGGTCAATCCAGAAGTAGAAGTCAGCCCCTTTCCCTGATGTCTATAAGATGAAACCACCCAATGATTAGCAGATACACCCTACTCACATACGATTTTGTGTAGATGATAGACTTAAGCAAAAGTTTGAAATTTATGTCACAATTAGAGAAATATCTAGTTGGTTGCTGTTTGACACCATACTCATTCAGAAATGTGTGTGTGTGTGTGTGTGTGTGTGTAAACATTCAACAGTCATTACTGAATCACTGGGGAGACCGAGCAGGGGTCTACATCACAACAATCCAAAAAAGGCCACACAATTAATATTAAAACCTGGGGATTCATATTGGGGGTTTCCCTGGCCATTTGACTCCAGGTAGCACCCCAGCTTCACTTCACTTCATTGGTTTCTCTCTTTCTCCTTTCATCTACCCGCTTCTGTCACCCTCAATTCCTCCCCCATCCTTCTGGAACACCTTCAAGAAACTCTAATTTTTTTCATTCTGTTTGATAGAACAATTCAATCCCGTTTAGTCCTCACTCTCAAAGTCCGCCCGGGCTACATTTGCATATGCAAATCCATCAAGATGCTCCACCAAAAAAATGGTTCATCATATTGATGGAATTTATTCTCCTTAGAGAACTTGTGTTTTAACCCAAGATTTGTTTTTCCTCCTTATATACGTATGCTTTATTCTGCTAGTCCTTGAGGACTGAGTTAACCTATACTACACTTTGATCCCTCAAAATATAATATCTCTAAAATCATTCCTTCACCCATTCAATAAATATTTGTTGAGCAGTTGCTTTGTACAAGGTATTATAAAGTAAGCAATCACCACTCTTACCCTCAAGATGCTCCTAGGAGGAGGGAGCACACACATGAGCAAAGGATAACAACGCACTTGGAAAGTGGTGTAAGGTTGACATGCAGACTTGCTTCTGTAGGATGCCAGAAAGGTAAGTCTCCTCACACTTCTCAACTTTGTCTCCACGCCAACATTTCTGAAGCCCTTCTAGTCTGCAAACAAGATCAGTAACTCTCTACAGCAGAGATTCTTACTCTCCGTGGGAGAACTCCCATTTCCCCTTGAAGAATGGAGCAGAATAGAAGTGGGGTGGAATGTGGGGTTTTCAAAAAGACCTGTAAACATCAGTGATTCTGATAAACCTGCTCAGGGAGCGTGCCTTTTGAGAATCACTGGTGTAAAATTTTAAAGATACAATTAAATTAGAACTCAATTTTTCAAAACGCATTCATTCCATAAAATGAAGGACATTGGGCATATTTGTCTAAGTGCCAGCAACTAGTTAATGTAACTGCATAACAATCCCTGTGCCATTTGCTTAACTCACTAGCAGAAAGGCATAAATAACTAACTGCAGGTCTGTTTGTAATGGCAGTATAATGAGGTCTCCGGGGCCCTGAGCTGAAAATGACTTGAGACTTCTCTTTGAGAATATCCTTTAGTGGCTGTGAATTGGGTTTGCTTTATGCAATGCTCAGAAGGAGAAGAAAAAAGATCATTTATAGCGATTTTTTTTTCCAAGTAGGAGTACAGTCTCAGCTATTTTTAGATCATTGTTCTAAATCCCAAATACTGTTTTATTATGCTTTTTTCAAATAGAACAAGGCCATATGTTGAAATTTATTTGTTAAATCTTTTCTCAAAAATCACCAGCAATAAGCATATATTCTCCAGAGAACAATTTGCTTTCAGACTGAAATCACCTGATAAAACCATCCAGCTCAGTGAAGCAGAAGTTGGTTTCCTTTTAGATCATGCAGATCAATGCAGAGATGAGAGAGGTAATCACAATTCAAACCCAGACTACCTCCTGACCGTTAAAAGAGGAAACAAGATACAAATAGAAAAGAGGAGGAAATTTTTCTTTGAAAGAATCTGGCAGATCTTCTGCAACTCAAGGATGCTTATCTGATGACCACTCAGGCCCTCTGCTTGGGTTTCTAACCGGTTACCTACATGTGCTGAAGAAGAACAAGCACCAAGTTAAATTTCTTAGAACATATATTTATTGACAGTTACTAATTTATGCATGCTCATTATCGTATAGCCAAAAGGAATACTTACATTTTATTACAAATATTAATAATTGCTTTAAAGTATGCAGCCCCCTGGGCTACATTACACATGGATACTGAAATGAAGAATTGAAACAATTTTCTGAGCAGCCTAGACCATTAAAGGACTTTTATCTGCTATACCCAGCAGAAAGGAGAAGGACAAAAATGGGGGGGGGAAATGTTATCTTGCTGTTCCCTCTGCCTGGAAAGTTCTTCCTTCCAGAAATATGCATGAGTTGCTTCCTCAAATCTTTTCCCACATGTCACCTTCTCAGTGAGGCCTTCCCCAGTAAGGGAAATGGTAATCCTCCCCTGCCTCCACTCTAGGAGGCTTCCATGATTTATTTCTCTCCATAGCTCTTACAACTTCTAAGAAGCTGAATAATGTACTTATTTATTTCGTTTGTTGTCTGTTTCTGTCCAATATAGTGTAAGCTCCAGAAAGGCAGAGATTTCAGTTTCTTTCATTTTTCTGCTCTATCTGCAGGACCCCAGTTCATGGTAGGTTCAAAAATTATGTGAAGAATAAGTAAGTGTGCACCAAATGTAAAATCGAAAGCTAGTGGGAAGCAGCCGCATAGCACAGGGAGATCAGCTCAGTGCTTTGTGACCACCTAGAAGGCTAGGATAGGGAGGGTGGGAAGGAGACGCAAGAGGGAGGAGATATGGAGATATATGTATATGTATAGCTGATTCACTTTGTGATACAGCAGAAACTAACACACCCTTGTAAAGCAATTATACTCCAATAAAGATGTTAAAAAAAAAAAAAGTAAGTGTAAGGCCTCACTGTGAGGACTGGTAGGGCTCAATTCTATGGACTTCCTCTGACTCCCTTCTGCACCCAAAAGTTTAACTACCCTATGTCTAATTACCCTTATCCATTAATTCCTATGAACTGCCCTATAGAGCACCTACCTTGACACTATACATGCTAATGCAGTAGATGAGGTTTTCAGAGAAAGTTGGAAGAGTCAAACTATCACAGATTCTCCCTCACTACCACTAAAAAATTTTATAAACTTTAAGTAAAACAGGATGTAAAAATATAAACCAGTAGCCATCAAACATAAGAAGAGACACAGATTTCTGCTTACTTTGTGAAAAGGCTAAGCTGAAAAGAAAAGGAGAGAGAGAGAAAGAGATTATTCCAGGAACTAGTATAGTTACTAATAGTGAATGAAAAAGAGAGAGAAGGCAAAATCATATGCATATAAAGAATACTCACAGCACAAGAAGACAACAGGTGTAGAAAGTCCAAAGAAAAGAAATGTAAAAATCTACAAGTGTCTCCTCAGAATCAGAAAGAAATCTCCAGAGCTCACTATTTTGTGTCTTGTTTTTTTCAGGCTGAGAACAAAGCTGCAGAGAGAGACCAGGCTATTCACAGTGACCTAGGGCTAATTATATCCAACAAAATATATGTATCTAGCAAAACAGAAGACCAAAAACAAAGAAAATATGAACAGAGAGACATAAACAAGCTCCTTTGAAGGTGCAAGAGGCCCAGGGCGAAGAAGCCACAAAGAACCCCAGGTAGTGCCACCTTTTCCCAGCAGAACAGGAGGTTGGAGGTCCAGCCTCAAGTCTCACCGTATTTTTGGTAGGAGGAATATTTGGGAAGAAGGAGGTAAAGGAGAAGGTACAGCTTGTCACTAGGCAAAGATCAGTGTCCACGATCCACCCTAAGTTGAGTACCCCCTGGCCTTGGACATGTCATCACAAGGTTGTAGTAAACTCTGGGCAGAGCTTTGAATCAAACTGGGGAGTGAAAGCAGAGACCAGGTTCACAAAACATACCTTTCCATGATCCAAATGTGCTGTCCTCCTTTCCCCTATCTCTCCCAAAACAGAAAGTGAACAAAACACATTACACAGGCCCCATGACACCCTCTAAAACATATAAACAGGTTTCAGATATGATGGGAAATAAGATATCTGAGAAAGCAGAAGGTCTTGTAATACTAATGACAGCTAACATTTATTGCTTACTATGAGGCAGGCACTAGACACTTTACATATATTAACCCATTGAATCCAACAACAGCCCAATAAGATAGGTACTATTATCGGTACACAATTCATATTCAAAAATTCCGGAGCCAAATATGTCTTGAAATTTGTCTTTATGTTACTAAGGGAATAAGGTATAAGTGCCCTATAAGACATAAAATTCACAGATCTTAGAGAAGCACATTGTATTCAAACATGTAAATATTTTGCAGTGAAATATATGAATAGTCACACTAAGTTGGAAAAATAAATTGTGTAAATAGCTCATATCAATTCAAATCAGGCCAAGTTTTGCCACCCAAATGAGTTTGAGTCAAACCTATGAAAACATAGGGTTTTCAGAGCATTTTGGATTTTGGATTCGTGGGTAAGAGACTTGGGCCTGCGGTCGTAGCCCCTGCACAGATGAGGAAGCTAAAGCAGAGCAAGGTTCAGATAATCAGTTCTCATAGGTCAAACAGGTAGAAAGTAATGGAATCTAGATACCAAAGCAGATTCGAGTCTAAAAGTTCAACTCCCAATTGATAGAGTTACCAGTGTGCATTCATTCACTCAGCAAATATTTATTAAGCACCCAGAACTATAAATTACAGGAACCAGAGACATACCAATGAACAAGATAGACACAGTCCCCCCTCATGGTGCTTACAGTTTAGTGAGGACAGTAAACAAATATGTAGTGTGCCCAGTGGTGGTAAGTGCTAAGGGTTCCCCAGTGATTACATTTCAGACCTAATCCTGCTTTGCCCCTGATATAATTATCAGTAACCCAATTTCCCTTTGGTAATAGGGATCAGGCATCATGGCCTGTCACTTCAGGGCCTTGGAGAACCTAAAATGGCCAGGGGGCATTCTCTCTAATTTAGTAAAACCTAGTGGAAGCACCCCTCCCTTAGCCAACAGGACTCCCAACTTACCAAGACCAAGGCTGCAAAAACGAGAACCAGAAATTCTAGATTATTAGATATAATAAAAAGAAGGGTCACTCACTGCTCCACTTCTTGGTCCCCAGATTGTATATTCTGGCTATGAGGTAATGGTACAAACATTATGAATATGAAGTATATGCTACTCTCTGTAGGACAGCACTGAAACATCACAGAGCATTGTCTTCAGGCTGAACTCATAACTCTGCGTTTAATAGGCCCGTCCACTGTTCAGTCAAACTGTTTTTAAATCATGAGGAAGTGGGAAGACCCCATGATTGAATTCCATGGGCCTGAGCTCATTGCCATACTTCTTTCACTATGAAATGAGTTTCTTGGTTGAAGATGATGTGATAAGGAACACGATGGTATTTTGTGGGTCCCTCAACGGTAGATGGTCGTGCCGACGTAAGAAATGTGGGAAGGGAAGGCAAATCTGTAACCAGAATGTGAATCCTGTAAGGATAGTTTCCCCCACCAAAATGGTAGGAAACCAACATATTCAACTTCCCACTGAATGGTTAACTGGTCCCCCCTAGGAATCGAGCCATATTGAGGACCAAGTGTCAGTCCGTGCTGTATATAGGATGGACACTCAGCAAAGCAGTAGTCAGATCAGCATTGGTAAGGGAGAGCCTGTGTTTTTTAGCCCATGCATAACTTCCATCCTTGATGCCATACCCACTTTGTCAATGAGTCTTTTGAGCAAGCATCATGGTGGCTGGTAAAAGAGGGTGACATCTATAGTACAGGTCATCTTGCCACCTTATTACTAAGAGAATGAGCATTTATCTTCCCCAGACTTTCTTGTCATCACCCTTCCAATCCTTTCTTTCTAAGACCTTGATCGGTCATCTATCTTGTTAGCAAGCCCATGACCCAATGCAGATCCATACTTCAGGCCACCTTTCTTTCTGAGGAGAGCAGACCACCAAATGTACTGTTGAAAGTTCTATCCATTAGGAAGCTCCCCTTCACCTCTGACCATAGACACTTTTAAGTAGGTCTGTAAAAATATTTTAGCTCTCCTCTACCAGCTGGTGTCTGTATACACCAACATGTAAACCAGACTTTCAATTTTTCCTCTTCTGCTAATTGGTCATAGGCAACACCCCATGAGGCCGTATATGTGAGCTGAAGGAAAGGTGGGGGAAGAGACAATGATGATACCATGTGAATCTGAGCAACCTTTTAATCAGATTTACTTATGCCCTCTGGAACTGCTCAAACCCAGATCCATTTTTAAGTAATGATGGATTGCTGCCATGCAATTTATGATATGGTAGGTCAGAAAACACCCAGACCATGGTAAGTTTCTCAGGTCTTACTATTACTTGGTATCTCATGGTCAGGATTCCATCTTTTTCAGGATCCTATATCCAAACAGGAACTGGTTCTCACAGAGAGAATTTCAACAGCAAAAAAGGCAATAACCTTAAAATCCTATGGTGTGAGAGCCAATCCACAATGATCCTCCTATTGATGCTTATTGAAGGCCATATACACATCAACAATCACTAGGTCCAAATGGTAAGGCAGCTTCCACCACAGCTTGAACTTTCTATAGAGCTCTCCTTAGGTCTCCACTCAAAAACAGCAGTCTTATGAGCAAGCCAGTAAATGAATCAGAGTAACATACAGAAACGTAATACATAGTGCGTCTAAAATCCAAAGAGTCCCACCAAAAATTATTTTGTTGTCTGAGGTTCAAGGTCTAATAATTTGCCTTTCACTTTAGAAGGAGTATCCGGTTAGACTTCAAACCACTGGAATTCTAGCAACATGCAGATCCTTGAATTTTCACAGGGTTTATCTTCCACCCACAGACACGCTAAGGTGTTTATGTCATTTGCTATTTTTTGCTCACCAGATCTGATTATCAGAATGTCATCAATGTAATTGGTTCATGTAATGTTCTATGGGACATCAAGATGATCAAAGTGCCCCTAGTACATTACAACAGAAAGTAAATGAGTTAACACAGTCCATTAGAAGTATACTCTAGACCTTTCCATAGAAATTAAGATTGCTTCTGCTTTTACTGTTGGATATAGGAATTTTTTCTGATAGGTATGTAGCTGCAAACCAGGGGCAGGAACTGTGCTGATGTGCTCCAGGAAATAGACCACATCTGAATAGCAACTACAATGGCATCACTATTGAAGCTTATGATAACCCATTGTCATTCTTCAAGACCCATCTAGCTTTTGGACCAACCACACAAGTAAGTGGAAATGTGGCCCTAGTCTCCACAATTACTCCAAAGGAGATGGCACTGCTCTTGGTATGCTATTTTGGCCTGGTGAGGGTAGTTGGAGTGGGGAGGAAAACTAAGTTAAATAATATGATGAAAATGCAATCAGCCAAATTTGAAATAAGAAAAATTCTACAAGACTAATGACCCAGTTTCTTCACCAAATATCATGAAAAGGAGGGAGAAGAAACTGTTACAGATAAAAGAAACTGTTACAGATAAACTGTTACAGATAAAAGATAAAACTGTTACAGATAAAAAAAGAGGCATGATATATATCAACTAAGTACAAGTATGGAATTCATTTAGGTCTTAATTCAAACAAATCACCAAAGAAGCCAGTTTTTTTATACAATTAAGGAAATTCAAACATGGACTGTGTAATAGATCATTTTAAAGAATTACTGTTAATTGCTTATATGTGATAAAGACATGATGCTACATTAAAAAGAAGAAGTCTTTACCTATTGGAGGTATATAGTCAAGATGATGTGATGCCTGGGATCTTTTAGAAATCTCCAAGGGATGGGGGGGAAGTGTTAATGTGGTTAGGCAAAATAATAGAAGCAAAATATTGATATTTGTTGAACCTAGAGGATGAGTGCATGGGGTTCATTATCACCATTCTCTCTATTTCTGTAAGTGAAATTTTTTCAAGATAGTAACTTGTTAAAAAATGACTCCATCTATCTAGCCTCCATAAGCCCCTACACTGACTGGTAGGTCACAATGGCGTATTGGATACTTAGTGACCAGCCTCAACCCAGGGTCAGTATTTTATAACATATGAATGGTCTGAAAAATCTCCTCTTCCCAATGTACAGTCACCCTATAAATGGCCTGTGGGAAATGCTTAGAGAAAGATTTTACAGTATACACTGGTGACTATGTTACTTCCCATAAGATACTTCTTACAGGAACCCAGCTTCCCTTCAGTCAACCCACCACCTGGCCTCTGCCTAACCAGGATATCATTATTCCCATTGAAATTGGGATCCCAATTCAATGGTGGCAATTCCAACCATCATTTCCAGGTTATGGAGCAGAGATCAGCAAACTTTTTCTGTAAAGGGACAGATAGTGAATAGTTACAGCTGTGAGAGCCAGTCTGCCATGACTACCCATCTGGTAGCACAAAAGTCCCATTTACAAATAGGCATGGCTGTGTTCCAATAAAGCTTTATTTACGGACACTGATATTTGAATTTTATATAATTTTTATGTAACATAAAATATTATTTTTTTCAACCATTTAGAAATGTAAAAATCATTCTCAGTTTGCATACCATACAAAAACAGGTAGTGAGCCACTGGTCCTCAAGCCAAAAGTTGCCAATCCCTAGTCTAAACCCCTAGAATTCATTCTCTTACGTACTCCTTAGAGTCCAGCACATCTAAAATAAGTAAAAAGCACTTGCAGTACCTTTGATCTATTTACTGTCTCCCCCTGGAAGTGAAGTTACAGTTCTCCCCTGTGCCATGCTGTGATTTAACTCTACTTTTGAGCATAGAGGTCTTCTGGTTGCTAGAAGGATAGGCATTCCCCAGAAAGGCAGCTGCCTCCGGGAGTATCATTGAAAGGTCTCAGTGAAAGAAAAGGGTGATTTCCTGCAACAGGGGAGGACGGACTATCCGCAGTAGCAAAGGAGGCTCAAGGTGATTTGGAGGTTCAACGTGTGCCTGCACAAACATCCTTTTCTGAAGTCTCAGAAGATCCTTCCTTCCCAATCAATGTTCTAACCTTAGCACAAGAGACTTTCAAAGGTTGCATACTTAACTAGAATTGTAATTCTGCGACTGAGCAATTTGATTTTAGGTCTGATCCTTATTCATGAATCCTCTACAGCTATAGGCAATTAGGGATTCCCTTAAGGCCTCCAAAGGTCCTTTATGGACCTTTCTGGTTCTCCACTTTTGCCTTGAATTGAAGGTAAAGCAATATACTTGTTTTTACACAAGCTTTCTAGCACAGACAGAAGCAGGTTACATTCCCTGCAATGTCTGCCATCATTGTCATAATATCAGGGAGTACAACAGCCTGATGATCTTCCAAAGCCTTGCCCTCGATGGCTCTCCATCTTATATCACTGTGAGAATAATTGGAGTGATCATTAATGTCACAGCATGTCACCTATTGCTTGTGTCCTGTGTACCAGGCATGGAGGTCATCCATGAATTTGCTTACTATATTAGCAACCCAGTCTGAGAATTCTATCACTAGGGCCATTCCTGGTCCTACAGACTATATCAGTCAGGATCCTGGCAGGCACCATGGTTCACCCCAGATATTTCAAATGAAGAGACTTGAATAAAGGAACTACTTAGAAAGGTAGTCAGGGTTAAGGGAACAACAAGATCTGGTGAGAAACCTGGAGAAAGGAGCAGTGGCTTACCATTACTGCCCTCAGGACTGGAAAGGAGAGGAGAGTGTCTGGTGAGAGGTGGAGCTGGGGAGGAGTGGCCACCTTCAGACACTGTCCTCACAAGCGGTGCAGAGGGAGAAAGCAAGAAAAAAATACCCACGTCTCCCACTCTCACCACCATCTGATTTCCTGCAACCCTAAATTTCCATTGGCCTAATAACCAGCCAGCCAGGGGGCCCAGGTGATGCAGAGAGCTGAGGTCAGCCTCCTGGGGTACAGAAAGAGACAGAGCAGAGCCCAGAGTGGATCTGGGGCAGGTGTGCAGAGGGGCCAACAAATGGAATAAACAGTACATATAGGTGGCCTTCTTTTAAGGATAAGGAAACGTGAGCACAGTTACTTGCTCAAGGTCACGTACGGAGTGGCAAAGCTAGAATTCAAACTTAGGAAGACCTTCAAAGGGATCTTCATACAGAACTTAAACTCTCAGCAGCTGCACTATACAGCCTCAGACAGATACTACCAAACACTGGGGAATTTAAGAACGAGAACTCACCATCTTCTTGAAAAAAAGGAAATGCTTTTTCCAAAAAAGAAAAATATGAGATGACTAGAGAATCCATCACAAAGGGATTAGTAGTGAGCAATAAATAAATGTATGGGAAATGGTTACGGAGGAAAATGCTATGAATATTATCAATTTAACAAAGTAATACAAAAACAACGTGGAGTTAGTGGCAGAAGGTTGTTTGAGGACCCTAATACCTTCATCTTTTCTTTGTGGGTAATCAACAGTGACAAAGTTGATGAGTAAGAAACAAAATTATTTTCTGTTTTTGAGTTTAAATACAATCATATTTTTCAAGCCATGTACATCTCTTTTTATTTTTGTCCCCCTAATTTATCAAGGGTCAAAAAAGGTGAGTTGATGTTACCATCACTATATTTCTGTCCATTTGCGAACACATTTGTCCATTTCTGGCCAAATGTGTTTCTGTTACATTTCCTGTTTTTTATGCTCAATATATCTTGATGTTGGAGTAATGGAAAATTCAAAGAGCATTATGTGAGCATTATGCTCACTTAATGTGAGCATTAAGAAAAGTATTTTTATCTGCAATGTTTATAATGTTTATAAGGAAGTTCAGCCTTCCAGAGAACTAGGTTTCTTAAATAAAGGATGTAGCCAATATTTAAAGGATTAAACATAAAGCTATAGTTTATCCATTCATTATTCCCATTGGTGGCAAAAGGCCATTTTCCCTCACATGATTTTCCTGAAAGGACTGCTGCACAGAAGACCTAAATAGACACTTCTCCAAAGAAGATATACAGATTGCCAACAAACACATGAAAGAATGCTCAACATCACTAATCATTAGAGAAATGCAAATCAAAACTACAGTGAGGTATCACCTCACACCAGTCAGAGTGGACATCACCAAAAAAATCTACAAACAATAAATGCTGGAGAGGGTGTGGAGAAAAGGGAACCCTCTTGCCCTGTTGGTGGGAATGTAAATTGATACAGCCACTATGGTGAACAGTATGGAGGTGCCTTAAAAAACTAAAATAGAACTACCATATGACCCAGCAATCCCACTACTGAGCATATACCCTGAGAAAACCATAATTCAAAGAGTCATGTACCAAAATGTTCATTGCAGCTCTATTTACGATAGCCAGGACATGGAAGCAACCTAAGTGTCCATCAACAGATGAATGGATAAAGAAGATGTGGCACATATATACAATGGAATATTACTCAGCCATAAAAAGAAATGAAATTGAGTTATTTGTAGTGAGGTGGATGGACCTAGAGTCTGTCATACAGAGTGAAGTAAGTCAGAAAGAGAAAAACAAGTACTATATTCTAACACATATATATATAATCTAAAAGAAAAAAATGGTTCTGAAGAACCTAGGGGCAGGACAGAAATAAAGACACAGACATAGAGAATGGACTTGAGGACACAGGAAGGGGAAGGGGAAGCTGGGAGGAAGTGAGAGAGTGCAATGGACATACACACACTACCAAATGTAAAATAGACAGATAGTGGGAAGCAGCCACATAGCACAGGGAGATCAGCTCAGTGCTCTGTGACCACCTAGAGGGGTGGGATAGGGAGGGTGGGAGGGAGACGCAAGAGGGAGGAGATATGGGGATATATGTATACATATAGCTGATTCACTTTGTTATAAAGCAGAAACTAACATACCATTGTAAAAC
>NC_041223.1:18550876-18587254 GCF_002837175.3 Physeter macrocephalus | reverse complement strand
AGCCACATAGCACAGGGAGATCAGCTCAGTGCTCTGTGACCACCTAGAGGGGTGGGATAGGGAGGGTGGGAGGGAGACGCAAGAGGGAGGAGATATGGGGATATATGTATATGTATAGCTGATTTACTTTGTTATAAAGCAGAAACTAACACACCATTGTAAAGCAATTATACTCCAATAAAGATGTTAAAATAAATAAATAAATAAAAATAAATTTTAAAAGAACTTTCATTAAAAAAAAAAAAAGAACTGCAGCATATCTTCAGATGTCAGAGGTAACACTGCTCTCCCCTGGAGTCAGCAACTTTTACAGGAAACGGTCTCGAGGCTTTATATCTGGAGGAGACTCAAGAATTCTTGTTTTGTTTTGTTTTGTTTTTTGGTTTTGTGAGTATGTGTGCATGTGGCTTATCTCAGATGGAAGGTTTTTTTCCTCGGATGGTGCTGGCCATCCGAGGAAAACCATCTCACTGTGGTGGCCTGGTCAAGCATCACTTTTGGTTTCTCATTTTGGTATTTATTGCATAGAGTTTAAAATAGTCACACCCACTTGTGGATTTTTACTCTTCATATTATTCTTAAAGTACACTTCCTTGTCTCTTTTAACACTTTTATCTTCATGGGCTGATGTTCATGTCAAAACTTCATCTTTTTTTGATTAGCATTTACCTCTTATTTCCTTGTGTGCTTTTTTTAACCTTTGTGAATTACTTTCTTTTGAATGTGTCCTTTCTTTAGAGCACTTAGTTTGATTTTTCATCCAACCTGAAAACCAATTTATGACTGTTGACTTTACACTATTTACATTATTTACATGTATTGATGTAATAGGTAAATTTGGTCTTAATTTTGTCATAGTATATTCTACTTTCTAATTATGTTTCCTTTGCTTTCTTTGGTTCTTGTCTGTGGTACATGCTTAATGGTGAAAAAGTAGAAGGATTATCACTAAAATCAGGAGCAAGAGAAGTATCCCAACACCACCACTACTATTTAATTTTATGTAACATTATTTCCTGGAGATAACTAGTCAATGTAGTGAGGGAAGAGCGAGAAATAAAAGCTAAATATATAACACAGAGGAGGAAATTTTTTCAATATTTTCAGATAGCATTATAAATAATCCTGGAAAATCCAAGAGAACGAACTGAAATAGATTAGAAACAATTAGAGATGCCTAGTTACAAAATCAATGTACAATAGATCCATTGTTTGTCTAAAGGCAAAGAAAAATGGAGAATATATAATAAGAGAAAGGATGCTAGTAATAACAGCAATCAAAAAGAGAAAATAACTAGGAATCAATTAACAAGAACTACAGAAGGCCTATATAAGAAAAACAATAAAATGCTACTGAGGAACATAAAAAAGACTTAAATTCATCAAAATACAGCTCTTGTTCTTGGATGGAAGGTGCATTATTGTAAAAATATCAATTATCCCTAAATTGATCTAAAAGTTCCATGCAAATTTAAATTCAACTAAAAGTTTTTGAAACTTTATAAAATAATATTAAAGTTAATCAGGAAATGTAAACATTCCAGAAAATTCTTACAAACTAGCCCATTAAAACGCATTATAGAGCTTTAATGCTAAGTTAATTGGGTACTGTTTTACACATAGAGCATAACACAGAGCTCAGTAAAAAAACCCAAGTACATGGGGAATAGTACATATAAAAAGGTTACATTTCTAGGGGCTTCCCTGGTGGCGCAGTGGTTGCGCGTCCGCCTGCCAATGCAGGGGAACCGGGTTCGCGCCCCGGTATGGGAGGATCGGGAGAGGCCATAACAGAGGAAGGCCCGCATACCACAAAAAAAAAAAAAAAAAAAAAAAAGGTTACATTTCTAATCAATAAATGGCACTGGTACACTTTGAAAATTTGTCTTTTGGAAAATAATTAAAAGCCGGACCCCAACATTTATGCTCTATTACTTCCAAATAGTTCAAAACTTTAAAATATTTAACAGCTAAAAAAAAAAAAAATGATTATAAAATGAAGCTGCATTTTTGCTACATATAGGAAATTTGTATTATAATTTCCTTTCTAATCGTTGAGTAGGTTAAAAGTAAATTTTTTAAGTTTCCAGATAAATTTTTAAAGCTATCTTTCCTTATTTCTAATCTGATTACAAAATGTTTAGAGATTCTAGTCTCTGTGATATCAATTTTCTAAACTTTGTAGAGATTCCTTTATACTATGTCTTGATTCATAGTCAGTTTTTGTAAATGTTCAATGTACATTCAATGAAAGGACTGTATGTTCTTTAAAACTGGGTGCAAAATTTTATGTATGCATGCCTACACTCATGTATATGAACCAACCTTGTCAATTGTGTCGTTCAGATTTCTTAATCCTCATTAATTTTTGTCATGCTTTGTTTCCAACTGAGGTATGTATAAATAATCTAGTATAATTGTACATTCGTCAATATTCCCTTTTATTAATTTATTTTTTGCATGAAATGTTTATAGCAGCTACATTTATAATAGCCCAAATCTGGAAACAACTCAAATGTTCATCAACAGACAAATATACTGTGGTACAGCCATCAATGATACACCCATCAGCAGTAAACAAAAACAAACTATTGATATTAAAAAAAAATCGAATGACTCTCAAAAACATGTTGAGCAAAAAAATATATATATATAAACAAGAGAATAAATACTGTATAATCCCATTTATATAAAATTCAAGATTAGGAAAACAATCTATGGAGATAGAAATCAAAACAGTAGTTGCCTACAGGGTGAGGAGAGTAGGAATTGACTGGAAGGGAGCACATGGGGACTTTGGGGAGTAATGGACATGTTCTGTATCTTGATTGGGATGTTGGTTATAAGAGTCTCTATACTGGTCCAAACTCAGCATCTCCTTTTCAATCAATTTGTACTTTACGTTGCCCAAGGCTATGTTGTTAGATATATACAGGTTTGTAATTCTACCTTCTTGGTGGAACGTTTATTTATTTATCCTTTTGAGTCATTCTCTTTAACTATTAATTGATTTGCCTTAAATTCTGGGTTTTTTCCTGGTATTATTGCAATACCAGCTTTCTTTACGTTGGCAGTTTCATGATTTATCTCTTTTTATATAGTTCTGTTTCAGGTATATCTCATAAACAGCAAATAGCTGACCTTTAAAAAATTCATTCTAGTAAACTCCATATTTTAACAGAAGACTATTGTCTATTTGAATGTATTATAAATACCAATGTATTTGAACTTACATGTATCATTGTATTTTGTGTTTTCTATTTATCACCCTTTTTTCCTTGTTTTTTATCTTCTTTCCTGCCTTCCATTGCATGTGTAATATTTTTATTTCCTCATTTTTCTTCTGTTACTATAGAAGCTATGAACCATCTTTATCTTAATTGCTGACCATTAAATTTTATTGTGCATACTTACACATTTTTTAAACAAAATCAACAATTATTTAGTGTTTCCATTTTTCTTGACTATTCTTTGGTTACCCAAAGAACACCAAAGCATTCACCACCATCTTGTTTTTAAGTTTTAGTTTTATTCTTTTTAAAAATAGTTATTTTTATATTAAATAGTTAAGAAGTCAATGAACATATTTTCATCAGTTTCCATGCTCATTGTTTTCTATTGCCCATGCATAACTTCTGGGTTCACTTTTCTTTAACATACAAACTTTTGCCAATTTTTTGTTGGATCATTGGCAGAATAAACGCTCTTGGTCTTTGCATGTCTGAAATGTTTGTATTTGCTCCTCCCTCACCCACCAGAGGAGAGAGCCTAGTTGTGTTTCTCCACATTGAACTGAGTACATTTGGCTGCCTATATGCCACAGGAGATTAATCCCCACTGGGAACAGGAGAGCAGTTGGCCTGTGCTTCCACCCTGCCCCCACTTTAGTTTGTGCCAATTCTGCTGGATGGCGATATCCATCTTGTTTATAAGTCCAGCTATGTGCCTTTGCTTTCCCCTCTTATGTGTTATCTTTCACTGCAGTGCATTTGGTGAAGAGGGGGTGTTTGAAATTCACGCTTTCCCCCATTTCAAACTCTTGTTTTTCCTAAAAAGTTATTTATTCTGAAGTTTTTATTTGTTTGTTAGACTATAAATTCTGAATAGGCTGAGAAAATCAAACATTTCTCTTCTGACATTGACACCAATTTTTTCCCCAGTAAACTCTCATTATGGTAATCAATAGTCTATTAATATCATTATGTTAATTAATAAATAATATATTGTGTAAATCTAGCTTGTTATCCTTTTTTTATTATTAAACTCAAGTTCAGTCAAGGTTTATGGACGTTTAGACAGTGAGCTATTTAATTCTGACTAGGATTAGAGAAGGTTTTACGGATTAAGGGACATTCGATCTGTGTCCTAATAGATGAATGTGAATGATGTGAAGGCTCAAAGCAAAAAACAGGGGTCACAAACTGGCCCACAGAGACAATTTGTCTCGCAAAATGGTTTCAACACGTGAGCCAATAATTTGTTTTGTTAACATACCAAAAGAATTTCTTTATTGCAGGGTATCTTAATGTCTTAATATGTCAATATGCTTGTCAATCTTGAATAGGAGTTTGTCATACTAACGAATGATGTGAAGGCTCAAAGCAAAAAACAGGGGTCACAAACTGGCCCACAGAGACAATTTGTCTCGCAAAATGGTTTCAACACGTGAGCCAATAATTTGTTTTGTTAACATACCAAAAGAATTTCTTTATTGCAGGGTATCTTAATGTCTTAATATGTCAATATGCTTGTCAATCTCCCAGGGAGAGGGAAGGGTAGAGTATGTAGCCCTTCCCAAAGTCTTTTGATCATCAAGTCCTTGTTTTGTGACACATCTTGTAGGACTAGTGTTCCATGGAATCTACTTTGGGAAACACTTATCTAGGCACAGGCCCTTGAAAACCTTCATGAACAAGAGACTTCAGTAAAAATTAGGATTTCTAGTATCTGATGGGGAAAAAAAGTAAAAGTTTTGGCAAAAGGGGCCCAGCCCTCCAGCCCTCCCATAGGGCTGGAGCTGAGTAGCTCTGCCTCTTTTTAATAGGGGTCATCATCATCTTCCACCTGGTTGTCTTCTCTTCTTTGTATCACCTGCTTGTGATATAAGGCTTGGGTGAGGCCCCTGCCAAAAGCCTTGGCAACTTCAAAGGTGCACAATACATTTAGAAAAGATTTGAAAATGGGCGAGTGATATGATACGATCTTTGTTTTCATAAAGCAACTCTGTAGATGAAGGCCCCTGGGTGGGCTGGGAGCAGAGGGGATGATTTGAAAGCAGAGAAAACAATTAGGAGGCTATTGCAATAGTTGAGGAGAAAGATGACAAAGTGCAAACCTAATCAGTAACAGCAGGACTGCAGGGGAGGGCACAGAATCAGAGAATTTTTAGAAGCAGAATCAAAACGATTTGGAAATGGATTGAATGCCAGTTGTGAGGGAAAATGTGTCAAAGACAATTCAAATGTTTCTAGCTTTGGGGACTCTGTGTTGCTATCAACTAAGGCATGGAACTCGAAAGTAAAAGTTTTGGTGAAAAAATAATTGTGGGTTTTCTGGTGACCTCTTTGGATCAGAGGCTGGATCTTAGTTATCTTTGTGTCCCCAGCTTCTAACACATACCCTGAAAGGGATTCAATAAATGTTGAACTGAACTCAATTAAGCTTATTGATTCTTAGTTGTTTGTAGGAAGGTCATCCAGGTGGAAATGTCCAGAAGTCAATGTGTCATTTTAGAGCTCAAGAGAAAGGTTAAAGCTGGAAATAAATTTGAGTGTTGTCAGCAACTTTATTTTCTTGACTGATTTCCGAGTTGTATTTTATTAAGGCATACTTATTGACAGTCTATCTTGGTTAAAAATTTATGATTTTGTTTATGATTGCCACATGTGCTTAATATATTGTAATAATAAGGAGATATTGATATTTTTCACCATCTCTTCTCCTGTGCCTTTAGCAGTACATATAGACCATGAGGAAATTTTTTTCACCAAAAGATATTTCTGATAGACTAAAATGACAACAAATCTAACTTCTTATAGAGTCATCAGACAATGTGAAAGGAATTTAAGTGGTTCAAGTACATATAAATCAACTCTAACTTGACTAAAGTTTCAAGTTGAAAATAATGTCAGGAAAAAAACAAACAATCAGAATGATGTAAGCATTCACGCTCGGGTTTCGGCACCACCACCACCACCAAAAGAATGATATAAGCAATGTTCTAAACAAACATTGATTGTTCACTCAAAGGCAGTGTCTACATAATATACATTTTTAAAATCAAGTAGTCATTGCTTAAATTGTTGAGTTAGTTTTTAGCTTACATTTGCTATGTTCATGGAAAAAAGAAATATATGGTATCCACTGTTAAGTATGCCATGCACATCCTCTTCTGGGTTTATTCTTGTTTAGAAAGCATATAAGTAGGTTTTAAAAAAATGGAAAAGGGTACACAGTTTTTTCACAGTTTCCTGTGGTCTTCATCTTCTTTCACAGTTTCCTGTGGTACTTGGTGATTCAGCACTTAAAAGACCTCCCGGGATGCAGATCTCATAACTCTACCATGTTCCCTGCCTGGAGACACAATAGTGTTGTCACCTTGGTGACCACTCCAGAGGAGGTGAGCGCTACCCAGAGTAGAGCACAAAAACCCTTAGGATGACATAGAAGAGAAGCTGGAATTCAAAAAGGAGTGTTCTCTTCTATTTCCTATTTTTTTTCCCTCCTTTTACATTTCATTGACAAAACTAAAGAACACCAAAAAAAAGTGGAATATGATTTCCCCATGCACCTGTCACCCAGCTACAAAACCCTTCAACTCAAGGCCCTGCTTCTTTCATCTATTCACCATCTGCTTCTTCCTTTCCCCACAACAATGGGAATATTTCAAGGCAACTATCTGCTATGATATTATTTCATTCATAAATATTTCAGTACACATCTAAAAATGATGAGCTCCTTTTTAAACATAACCAAAACATCGTTATTTTCTTGCCCCCCAAAGAAAGTAATATTCTCTAATGTCATCAAATATCCAGACTGTGTTTGAATTTCTCTTATCATGTGTTTGTTTTTACCATTGGGTTCGTTTGGAAATGGATCCAAACAAGATGCACAGGTCTTGCATTTGTTTGATAGGTTCTTTATCTCTTTTAATTGATGAATTCCTCCTCCCTCATTTTTCTACTGGCAATTCATTTGTTAAAGAAACCAGATCATTTATTTCTAAGATTTGCTGACTGCCTTTCTATCACGTCATTTGACATGTTCCTGTAGATTGTAGTTAGATGTAGCAGCATGATTTAATTCAGTTTCAAATTTTTGGTAGAGTGTTTGTAGACGTTCATCATACTCAGTTGTCTCTCTTTTAGTGACATTAGTGGCCATCAATAAT
Source organism: Physeter macrocephalus (assembly GCF_002837175.3). Lineage (NCBI taxonomy): Eukaryota > Metazoa > Chordata > Mammalia > Artiodactyla > Physeteridae > Physeter > Physeter macrocephalus. Next base: position 18,579,861 of record NC_041223.1, on the reverse strand, counting down.
CCAATCAATGCCTAGATCCATAGTTTCATGAGAGGTTTAGAATATGATGATATTTTATCATTCCTCTGTCATCTGTTAGCTGACAAACTTCTATGGACAGAAATCTTTCTTCATCGACTCTATAGTTATCCTGAAGACAGCTCATACAGAAAATACAAGTAAATGCTTGATTCTTCCCTCTTATTTACAAGTTTTCAGAATAATCTGGTTCCCTAGTATCCAACAGAGTTTAAAAGTGTTGAGTTTTTCAATATCATTTTGTACTCATGTATTTTAATGTTTATTTCAATAATTTCCTATTAATTTTCAAATTGTCCAATCTTTGACCAGGAGGAGACTCAAGTTTTTTTGGTTTTTTTTGTTTTGACACAACTCCACTAGTCTTTTGATTTCCTTACTCTTTGGTATAACAAGATAGATACCTAGTATATTTCCTGCTCTAAACCAAAAGCCAGACATTTCTCCAAGGTACCCTGTCTTTTTTTTATCAGTATATTACATTTAGAGAACAGATTTGGGGCATATTCTGATTTTTAGTGCTATGAAGTGTAAGAAATATCAGCTACAGGTGCTGTATTTTGGGTCCTTGAACCTCCCTCACACCATAGGTCACTTACACCTGCCATTCCCTGTGTCTGAAACACTCTTCTCTTCCCTCTTCACCTACGTACCCCCCCATTCACCTTTCATATTTCAACTCAAACCTCACTATCCAGGCTTTTCCAACTACTTGACATAATCAATTTCCCCTTCTATATGCTCTCAAAGAGCATTTGTCCTTCAATATACTGAGCATTCTTTTTTTTTTTTTTTTTTTTTTTTTTTTTTTTTTTTTTTGCGGTACGCGTGCTTCTCACCGTTGTGGCCTCTCCCGTTGCGGGGATCTTCCCGGACCGGGGCACGAACCCGTGTCCCCTGCATCGGCAGGCGGACTCTCAACCACTGTGCCACCAGGGAAGCCCGACTGAGCATTCTTGATAGCACTATTTGAGGTGTACCTAATTTCCAGGCTAGAGTGTAATAGCCATGAGGGCAGGAACCATATTAATTTTTGTTCATCATGTGTCTTCGTGAGTGCCAAGCCAATGTCTGATGTAAACTAACACTCTGTAGTGTGTTGATTAGGGTCCCCCCCACCAAATTCATGTCTGCATGGAGTCTCAGATTGACCTTATTTGGAAATAAGGTCTTTGCAGTAGTACCTAGTTAAGATGAAGTCATAGGGAGTTAGGGTCAGCGCTAAATCTAATGATTCATGTCCCCATACAAAGAGGAGAGGATGCACAGACACAGGAAATAAGGCCATGGAAAATGTGAAGACACGGACAGAGATTGCAGTGGTGCAGCACAGGCCACATAAGGCTGAGGATGGCTGGGAACCATCAGAAGCTGTAAGAGGCAAGAAAGGATTCTTCTCTAGAGACTTCAGAGAGAGAATGGCCCTGCTGACAGCTTGATTTCAGACTACTAGCCTCCAGTACTGTGAAAAATAAATGTCTGTTGTTTCAAGCCACCCAATTTCTCATACTTTGTTACAGCATCCCTACGAAACGAATACAATTGACATTATAGTTTAAAACTGCATTAGGAAGTGTGATTGCCTTAAAAATAAGTATGTCATAGGGTGTAATTAATCTGATTAATACCATCACCTCAAATCTGGTATCCCAAGTACAAAGGTAATGCCTCCTGTCCTCCTTTCCCATAAAGAGACTCTCTCATCCCATGAGCTTCACCTGCTCGTCATGTCTGAGAGCTCTTAAGGCTTGGTGATAACTGATGGATACGATCATCACTAGAGTATACACTACTGTATAGCAATTTCGGCTTGGGAAAGATGGAGTGAATGGGAGGGCTATTTCTGAAGCTACTAAGGAAGCAGAAGAGTTGCAAACAAAAGAGCCAAATGCAAAGAAAACATGGAACTTTAAAACAAAATTATGTAAAACCTTGGTCACTTGGAATTACTATCAGTCTTCCAGTTTGAGAATGAGTGTCATTTTAATGAGACCAAGATATCTTTGGTCACCAATCTTTTCTGTTACGATATATGTCAACACTCTCTACAGCTACACTCACCTAGTTTCTTAGTCAAGAAAATTATATTCCCTTCCTTAAATTCTTTCTCTCTTTCATTGCACCACAACTTCTTACTCATTAAGTCATTACACAAAAACATTCCTGCTCCTCAGCCATTATTCAAAATACCCTAAACAGTAAATCACTTTAATCAATGAAGGATTTAGTTTCTGAGTTCTATCAAGCAAATAAAACCAAAATAACCTCTCCTAAAGTGCTACAAAATATAGGCAAGATACCATTTAACCTAGAAACTATGCATGACAACTATAAAGTTTCATTATGATTTTAAATTAATACCTCACTTATTAAGTGCAAAATAGTGAATTATATACCTACTTCTCTTTATTTCAAAGAGATTTCAGACTAAGCGTTTTCTAAGTGAATGGTCACCAAAGATCCCACACCTCTAGAATTCTCCCTACTTGATATCATACTTGGCTTGATTGAGAGATTAGTTGCATGTGTTAGAAACACTATTCAATTTGAAACCGTAAGACCTCAATTTGAGCCCTGGCTCTGCTAAATTGGACATGCCATGTGCAAAACTGGACATGCCACTTAAACATGATTAAAGGAGAGGGGAAAGTTATATAAGAAAGTGTTCACTTGGCACTTAATAAGAACAGACATGGCATATCATTAGATCTAGAGTTTTTAACGATTAGGAGCAAAGGGCTGTGGCATGAAAGAGGCTCCAATTCTGATCCTGCCACTCACCAGCTCTGGTTGAACCCATTTGGGGGGGTCTGATTAAAAAATTCCAAAGGCTTTAGGCTTTTTTTTTTTTCTTTCAAATTCTGTCAGTGATCCAGACACTTGTGATATTTGCATAAAAGAACATGATACCTCGATAAAAAACTGTCTTATCAAAAATATTTTTAAAATATCCATTGTGGAGTTATAATTTTACTAAGGATGACACAATGAAATGAAAAACTTTTAAAAATCACCTATTTTTAGTTTTTGCTTACACATAAAATAATATAAAAATATGCAATGGACTGGCAGGTCTGTCTTTTGGCAGCCAAAGTCACAGCACCAAAAAAGTAAAATTATAAAAATCACTCAAAAACTATTTTGTCATGTAGTGTGGCAGGTAACTAATGGTTTCTTTAATGTGAGAATTATTTTAGTACCCAGTTATGCAAATGTAGACATTTGTTCAAGAGAAGGTTAAGCCTCTTAAGAGGTAATGGCTAATATCCCCTGAGAATATTCTTTATTCTCAACAAAGGAGGTGTAAGCTTTTTTCTTGAGTACTCTAGAACTATACTGCTTTATTTTTAAAAGTATTAATAAAATTCAGAAAGAAATATGTACTTAATTTTTTAATTCCAATACACAAAAGTATAAATTAAAATATGAATATCCCACACTATCTACTCTCTTTTGATCTTGTCCTTCATGTATCCTTTACGTGTGTGTGTGTATGGGTACGTTTATGTATAGGGAAACAGACATGGAGGGAAAGAAACCTTCTTCAAACTTTATTGCCAATGCTATCAAATCCTAAAATGGAGATTTTATAACCACTAAAGATGGATCTTTACAGATGTGGGAATCTTCTGAATTAGGATTTTTTTCACCCTCATCTCACATAGGGTCTAACCGAACCAACTGTCTTATGATGAAATCTTTAAATTGTTCAAATTGGAATCATGGATTATTTATAGCCCAGTGTTGTTGAATTGGATATTTCACAGTTCTAGCAGCTAAAGCCAAAAAAGGGCATCAACAGACAAACCTTGAAATTTTTTCAGAGTTCAGTTTAAATATTTACCTCAAATAGATAAGATAAGCTTCCAAAGGTTGCCAGTTTTTAAGAGTCTTTTCATCTAATAAATGGCAAGAAGCCTGATGGGTATGTTGACCTCCTCAGGGAGATGAAGGGATGCCTCCTCTCCGTAGACAGGGATGCTCTCTGAGAAGAGATGCTCGTGCATTTTGGTACATTGTTTTCAGTCCTAATTGAGACTAGAAAATGCAGGCAAGTGTGATAATGAAAATAACAAGATCAGGGGAGTGTAGAAATCAGCTGACTTTTTCCCCACCCATAATCCGTAAAAACAAACTAGCCTGAGTTTGGGGTGTGATTTCTGGGTTACATGTGGGAAGTGATGTCTTATAGCAGAAACCATGAAACCAACAAGGGAATATCCTTCGCCTCCCTGGCATCCAAGACATGAGGCAAGAATGCTGCTTGAGACTAAGCCCAACAAAACTGACCCAATAGCAAAAACGCAGGAGTGGGGTCGAGAGTGATGATCCATTCAAATTAGACCTAGTCGTGAGTATTCCATGAGTCTATATCTGAGGATCTAACACGACGCTTACTTTATAGAAGCATTCAATAATGGTCATTGGTGCAGTTGCTGTTGTTAATGCTTTGCTTTAACTCTAAATAAAGGGCATCATTGTGCCACTTCCATCATGGAGAGCAGTGTTTCTTTGTTAATGGCTGCAAAAATCATTGGCAGTTGAGCAAATCTTTTCCTTGCCATCGGAAATGTTAAAAGTAACCTCTAAAGATAGGAGCATATAGATTTGTATCTCTGTGCACTAGATTGTAAATCCCTTAAGGAATTTTTATGTCTCTAGTCTCAGTGACTAATATAATGCAAAACATATAATATGACCTCAATAATGTTGCCATATAGGGTCCTGGTTAAACAGCACAAACTCTGGAACCAGTCGGTTTGGGTAACTATTCTGGTTCTCCCACTTACTAGCTGTGTAATCTTGGGCAAATTACTTAACCTCTCTGTGCTTTTAGTATCCTCACCTGTCAAGTGAGGATGATAATAGTTCCCAGGGTTACCATGAGAATTTTAAATAAATTACATGTATAAATTTCTCAGAATAGTGCCTATCACCTTGGGATGCTATATATTTGCTGTTGTTATGGTTACAATGATGGTAATCATTATGATGCATCCCCCCCCAGAACTAACCTTAGAAATACCTTACACCATAAGATCATACTCTCTGCCACATCTCTTGGTGCCTACTGTTCCTCTAAGAAATTTAGATAGTTTCCCTTTTTATATCCAATAATAGATTGTGACGACACCTACTAAGTAGAATACCTTACCTGAATGCAGTTTAAAAAAAAAAAAAAAACTGATGCCAAAGAAGCTGCCAAGTGCCTCTGCTACAGTTTCAACACGCAAAATCAAGTCTTTTCTTGCTGTTTTGTAAGCATCATTTGAAAATGGTCAGAACGGTGGCACGTGTGCTATATTTAAGAAAATAACAACATTTTCTAAATCACTGGGTAAATTATATTTACTAGTAGCATTAATAGGGTTTTTTGGAATCAAATTAGAGTATTCAGGAGTAAATAAGGCACAATAAACCTATTCTCTCTAAAAATCAATAAATAATGCTTTTAATTCGCTTGATGACTGGATTTGGCAGGAGAATAATTGTGTCATGAAACTGACACTCCAAAAAAAAAATCATTATGCCAATAAAAACAAGTAAGAATAAGCCAATAACTGAGCTGCAGAAAGAAAAAAAATATGCCAGGAAGTAGTTTCTGCCACGGGATGAGAAGCCAAGTTTCTGCCAATGGCCTCAGTGTGAACCGGAGCAATCGTCTCTTGCAAATTGCCATCATTGCAGCTGAATGATATTATCTCCACCTGTGCAACAATTCTTTCCACCAACGGTTCCCATAAGCAGTGTGAAAACGCATCTAACATCTCCTTAGTAAACAGCACTAGTGGATGAGATCACACTTAAATCAAACGGAGTGTGTGCTAGATTCATTTACCATGAGACCAGGATCATCGACTCACGTTTGGCTTCTAACCTGGCCTGATGTTGTCATTCTAAAATGCTGAAGGACCAGCAGCTCTCTCCTCCGAAAGGTGATAACTGTTGCTAATTTCAGTTAACAAATTTCAGATAAAGCATCCCTTTTTTTCCTTTTCTGTTTCCTGGAATCTATAATGAGAGCATCGCAGGTCATCGGAGAAGAGTAGGAAGAGGCCCCGCCCTGGCAGAGCAGAGGAAGGCCGGGCAGTGGAGACAGGGAGACCTGTTCAGATAGCGCGCTTGCCTTCCACACACTGAGTTACAGGAGAAAATTCACCTCCCTCTCCCAGCCTCAAGTTCCTCAGCAGCAAAAAGTGAATAATAAAATCTCTCAGGGTTGTTAGCACAATTTAACAAAATACATAAGCATCTAGCACACAGTACAAACACAATGAATAATAGGTACTATTATTAAAATTATCTTGCAAAATGACTCTTGGCCTTTGACATGTAACAGAGCCCTCCTTTGTATAAAAGGAGTGAAGTCAAGCTGGAGTAGTCCTTGAAAGATGAAATCGTCTGGAGTCTAGAGATGAGCAGGACACCATGACCTTTACAGGGAGAAGTGATACCTCGACTGCAGTCTCTCGACTGGGAACGAGACCGTCACAAGCAGTGCAGCCACAGGGGCCCCGAAGTCCCTTCTTACGTTCTCCTCTCTTCATTACAATCTTCTCTCACCCCTATTACTCAAAATATTGCAAGAGGAAATGATTACACCAACGCTGTGGCTGTGGAGTCTTCCGGGGAGGCTTACCAACGGGCTCTTCTTACTGCAAACTTCCTGACAGCTCTCCAGCCACCACCATTATGCTTGCAAACCCTGTGTCTGATTCCTTTAAACACAGAGAACGTTATGAGCCTAGAGCAAGCGTGTGCCTCCAGTGTGAGTACCTAGGCTTATTCATAGACTTGGATGCAAGGAGAAGAAGGACGTTTCTCATTTCCTTTCCAGATTGTTATCGTTACAGTAGAGGTGCCCACCCTCTGACACTGAGGCATAGAATTAATAATTCACAAACAATTTGAGAGAAAAAAACCTTGATCTCACATGCCTCTCAAGTTCAAAAACTATAAGAGAAATGTAGGGGTATGCAGTTAGAAGCAAAGAACTCTAATTGAAACATGAGCCACACTCACAACACATTCTTCAGATGGAGAGGCACAATATGGGCTCAGTTCTCTGCCCATCCCTTCGGCCCCAATAATACCCAGGAGGACAGAGTTTAGCACTGCCTCGGGCAGAGAGGAAAAGGCAAGAGAAAGGACCGTTTTTCTCTCTTTTACTTTCTCTCTTGGTTAATCTCCAAGGGCAAGTTAGCTTCCAGTGGCAGACAGTGAATGAGGCTGCAGAGAGGTTTTATTTCACCTGTTTAAATTAGGTTGAATAAAACTCCTACCAGAAAACCTCCCGGCAATGGATCTACAGCTAAGAGATTGGCAGATCTATCTCCATTCACAGCCAAGCACCTACCCTCCTTCACCCATCCCTCCCCTCTCCTAATGAATGCCCAGGAAATACGTGGGGAAAGGGCAGGGAGATGCCACACAGTTGACTCAACTTTATTTGTTTCAATCCACTCTATGCAAAAACAAACTCATCAAGGAACATGCACTAAACACGTCTATAATGTGCTAGGTCTCACTGCTTCATTCACGCATTCCCTGACAACACAGATCCTCATCCCCAGGAGATACAGTTGGTATCAAATAATTTAGCATGTTGCAATCTTGGCTATGTGCTTCAGGGGAGTAGTTGAGAGCACAGGGTCCGAGCACAGTCAAAAAGAGGAAAAAGAGGGCTTCCCTGGTGGCGCAGTGGTTGCGCGTCCGCCTGCCGATGCAGGGGAACCGGGTTCGCGCCCCGGTCTGGGAGGATCCCACATGCCGCGGAGCGGCTGGGCCCGTGAGCCATGGCCGCTGGGCCTGCGCGTCCGGAGCCTGTGCTCCGCAACGGGAGAGGCCGCAGCAGAGGGAGGCCCGCGTACCACATAAAAAAAAAAAAAAAAGAGGAAAAAGAGATGAACTGCACTTCACCAAAATTAAAAATGTCTGCGCATCAAAGGACATTCGCAACACAGTGAAAGGTGCCCTTCAGAATGAGGGAAAATATTTGCAAACTATCTATCTGATAAAGGATTAATATCCAGGATCTATAAAGAACTCTTACAACTCAATAACAACAAAACAAGCCTCTTTAAAAATGGGCAAAATGGGGCTTCCCTGGTGGCGCAGTGGTTGAGAGTCCACCTGCCGATGCAGGGGACGCGGGTTCGCGCCCCGGTCCGGGAAGATCCCACGTGCCGCGGAGCGGCTGGGCCCGTGAGCCATGGCCCCTGAGCCTGCGTGTCCAGAGCCTGTGCTCCGCCACGGGAGAGGCCACAACAGTGGGGGGCCCACGTACCGCAGAAAAAAAAAAAAAAAAAAAAAAAAAAAATGGGCAAAAGACTTGAACAGACACTTCTCCAAAGAAGATTTACAAATGGCCAATAAGCACATGAAAATATCCTCAACATCACTAATCATTAGAGAAATGCAAATCAAAGCCATAATAAGATACCAACAGGATGGCTGTTAGGAAAAAAAACGTTGGCAAGAATTTGGATAAATTGGAGCCCTTGTGCATTGCTGGCAGAAATGTAAAATAGAGTAGCCACTATGGAAAACAGTATGGAGGTTCAAAAAATTACACATAGGGCTTCCCTGGTGGCGCAGTGGTTGAGAATCTGCCTGCTAATGCAGGAGACACGGGTTCGAGCCCTGGTCTGGGAAGATCCCACATGCCGCGGAGCAACTAGGCCCGTGAGCCACAACTACTGAGCCTGCGTGTCTGGAGCCTGTGCTCCGCAACAGGAGAGGCCGCGAATTCCACTTCTAGTATATACCCCAAAGAACTGAAAGCAGGAACTCAAAACAAGTATTTGAACACACATGTTCACAGCAGCACTATTCACAATAGCCAAAAGATGGAAGCAACCCAAGGATCCATTAATGGTTGAATGGATTAAAAAAATGTGGTATATACATACAATGGAATATTATTCAGCCTTACAAAGGAAGGATATTCTGACACATGCTACCACATGGATGAAACTTGAACAGAAATAATCTAGACACAAAAGAATGTGTATGATTCCACTCATATGAGGTACCTAGAATAGCCACACTCATGGAGACAGGAAAAAAGAACAGTGATGACCAGAGTCTGGGAGAGGAAGGAATGGGAGTTATGATTTAATGGGCATGGAGTGTCAGTTTAGGAACATGAAAAAGTTTTGGAGACGAATGGTGGTGATGGTTGTACAAAATGTGGACACACTAAATGCCATTGAACTGTACACTTTTAAATGGTTAAAAAGTAAATTTTACGACATGCATATTTTATAATAAAAATAGAAAAATTAAGGAAAAAAAGCATAAGGACTGGAGTCAAAGTGCCATGATTGACACCCTAGCTACCCCACACTAGCTGTGGGGCAAATAATTTAGCCTGTCTGTGACTCCATTTTCTCTACTGTAAAATGGGATAATCAGAGTGCTTAAGTCCTAAGGTTATTGTGAAGTCTGTGGGAGATGATAAAAAAGAAAATCCTGGCACATAATGAGTGCACAAAACATGTTAGCTATTGTTATTGTTTCTTTGGTATATGTGCTAAAATCTCCTTGATGCCATGGAAAAATATTTCTTCCTTTTCTGCATCCCCCATAGAGCATGTTATATATACTATTAAATACTTATTGACTGATTTATGTATTTATACACAAAGATGAACCTATTGACTCACTATCAGCGGTTGTTTTTCCAACACAGAATATAAATTAATATTGATCCCTTCATAGTCTTGAATAAGCCTCTCTGAATCAAAGATACTCATTTACAGACAGCTGGCTAAAACTGGGGTATTATCTTGAAAAGGCCATAATTCACATGTTCCAAGGCCAAGGGAATCATGAGGTCTTCCCCTCGCTATTATGTTATTCTAACCAACCTATAGAACCATCCGCAGAGTACAAAACCACGTAATTGTTTGGGACACCACCATCTAAAGAAAGATTCAAAGTAGGTTAAATAGATGGTAAAATCCCTGAGTCCCAGAAGCTGGTACCTTCTTCAATCTTTCCACATCACTGACAAGAGATTGAGGTGTGAAGGACATTCAGACCACTATTAATAAACTCTGGCCCAGGTGAGGTTTAAGACCCCTATTAAATTTTTTTTCTCATTATAACAGTTTAATTAATTAGATTTCTCTTTTTTTTGTAATAACATTGATATACAGTATTATGTATGTCATAAGAATACAGAACCATTTTCAGGGATAACTGAAGACCCCTATTAAATTTAAAGGTAAGTGTATCTGAGGATGCTGTTGGTCTCAAGTTGACGGCAGGAACAGGGCATTTGCTAATTCTCTCCATTTCAAACAAAACTATTTAAAAATAAAAGCTTCTTCTCCCCCACCCCAAAATGCTATAATAAAATATTAACATCCATTCTCAGAAATAACAGGTGATTTCTGAAATATACACCATTTTCACAAGCATTTCCTAAGGTGGGTTTTTCAAAGCCTTGGCTGATGCTGGTTTCTAAAATGATCTTCTATCAGACTGACAAATTCACTTAAGGGTTTATTTCTCCAACAGTTTGAGTGACTATTTCCCCTAGATATCTTTTGCAGAGCCCACACCCTAAAGCTTCATAATTCCATTAAACCAGTGCACAGCTGGGCAATTCTTTCTTTGCTCACATTATAATGATCCCTGGGGAATTTATGTAAATCTGTGGAAATTCATTTTCAAGTCTGTACTCTGAAAAGGAGGAGGCATTCTCATTAAGTAAACGATTATATCTACAAGCAAGCTAAAAGCAACATGTTGGAGAGCTAAACTAAACTTTCCATCAGGAAAACAAAACCATTTGCTTTCATGTATAGGCTTTACCTAAATGCCACCAAAATTATAAGACAAAAGATTTTTATGTAGTCCAAATAGATACCAAGGAAAGTGTAGCTGAGCAACTATTGCAGGGCACAGCCTCCTTTCTGGTACCACCACTTAATTTCACTTTGGGCGATGCTATGGGAATGGGTTCAGCCTTAGAATTCATGGGCCCTCAGGAAAGACTTCTCATACAAGGGTAAAAAGAAAGGAACTCCCCTAGTCCTTCAAAGGGCACCGAAGTCAACCGCAAGAAACCCTGATAAGACCAGAGAGTCTGAAAATTAAAGGACAGATATTGTGGGCTGGAAAGAGGACAGGCCTTATTTACAGTTAGACTTACTTGCATTCCAATCCTTTATTAGCTGAGTAAATCACCTAGACTTCAGGGTCTCAGTTTCCTCCTCTGCACGTCAGGGATAATAATTCTTTACAGTGTTATAAATTTTGAATGAGGTAAACTATGTAAAGCACTTAACCCAATACCTAGAACATGACTGATGCCCAAATGCCTTCACCTGGACCAAAAGATAAGGTCTGCAAAGATCTAGGCTACAGAAATGAGGAATTCCTCCACTTAAACGTCTTGGGTCCTCAAATAGCTATGGTGCCTTCCCATCTTAGTAGATCTGCCCACCTTTCCTACTGCTGGGAAAGTAAGGCTAAGGGATCCATGGGAACATTGGCTCAATATTACCACATCCCTCTCTTCTTAAGCCATTCCAACATTTACTCTTTTGAGCGTAGACCTCCTCATATCTGAAAATTCCAGACTCTGCTATCTCCATCACTGGCCAATTTCTCACATCCCTAACTAACAATATCCCTCATTGCTTTCTTATATATCAACCACAGTCTCTCAGCCTCATATGTCTTTTTTCTCAACTGCTGCTGCATTAACCAGCTCTGCATGAGTTTGGAATGATTTGATTCAGGCAGAACCTGGCAATGCCTTACTTTAAGGCCATGCCGCATGCCTCTCATCAACTCAGGACTTTCTTGTTGACACTGAGGTGTGAGTGGTCTTGCTTAGTATCCACAGATGCAGTCTGGAGTTTCAGGGAAGTCCCGTCCCAGTAGAGCAAACCTTTAACCAACGGCTGACAAGAAAAATAGATAAATACTTCCCCTTTCTTCTCAACTATCCATAGTCCTGAGATGTCCTTTCATAGGACAGTCCAACGACAGGAAGCAGCCTAAATTAGTGCTACTGGTTCAGCAACACACCTTCCAATTAGCTTTCCCTCCTTCCCTACCTTGGTTCCTTTATACTCACTCTTGCCTCCCTTCAGAAAAACAGTAGCATAAATTCTTGTATCAGGCTCTGCTTTCTGGGATACTCAGGCTAAAACACCTGCCCCTGCTGAGGGGACATGACCTGTACCTGTACCAGGTAACTCTCCCCATTTTGCAGGGGAAGATTGAACAAGGATGAACATCTAACACAAAGGCTGCCAATCTACTGCCTAAGCCAGTAAGCAAGACTCTAGACCTCGTCTGAAAAGATGAGCTAAACAAACTGAATTCCTCTCTAGGGAACTGGGAAATACAAATAGGTGAAGCTAATTAGCAGACTATGTCATAAAGAGAGAAGGTAGCAGGGCAGCCATGAGGGTCTAATCGATCCATTCAGCAGGGGAGGGAGGAGGAATTGTATTCATTTATTTGTCATTGCAACCCAGTACCTGGTATAGTGCCTACCACATAGTAGGAGCTTAATATACTTTTTGCTAAATGACAAATACAACTTTTCTCCCACTTTTCTCCTTGAGTTTAACTCCTCTGCACCCAATCCTTCCCTGCAGTCAGAGACAAGAATCATCTAGCATTTCCTCAACCGCATCAACACTAGTATCTTCCACTCCCTGGAGTGAACAATAAACCACACCTTAAACCTTGCCATATCTCTTAACTGCTTCCCCTTCAGAAGCCTCTTGAAATTCCTCTCCCTGACCATCACATGTTCTATTCTGTCATCTCACCAGTCCCCTCACTTCTGGCATGCTCTTTTCCCTCATTGTTCTTCCTTTATCACGGTCCTTCATTCCTTTTCTGGCCTTCCTTATTTCATGCCTCTCTACCCAGTCAGCAGCCCGTGGTTAATTATTATAATAAATACTTCTATTCCTGCATTTAACTAATCCTTTTATAGTACATATAAAGGCATAAATGTGCCAGTTCCAACATTAACAGACCACACTGTTTTCCCCATTCCTGTTCCTGATCTAACAAGCACAGCTAGAAAATACCACATCTAACTTCAGCTGGACCTTCCACACAAATGAATTTATAACTTTTTTTCTTGCATCCCATGATCTTGTTCATACCACTTTAATAATTTCTCCTTCTGTAGCCCATACCTGGTAAGTGGCAAGACCTCAAGTCTTTTTCATGATTCTCTACGCGTTCATAAATGGAGAGTTGTTTCAAGTTTCTTCCCAATGGACTCAGGGACACCCTGCAAATCAGAGGATGTAGCTAGATGCTAGGCATCCACCTAACTCCATCCAGTAGTATATTCAAGCCTCAGCTAAGACCCAGCCAAGACTCCTGGTTGAGTAATTCAGTGACATTCCCCACTCACTGTGTTACAAACTTTTTATACATGTTTAACCTTAAAAATAACTCCACAAGGCTCTCATTATCACAGTTTCCATATGAGGAAACTAAGATCCAAAGAAGGTTGAGTAAATTTCCATAGGTCACAAAGTTAAAAAGTGGCAGAGTTAGTATGAAACCCAAGCTTTCTTATCCCAAATGATGCTCTTTCAAGACTACTATAAAAATACTTAGCAACTTGTTTTTATTCTCAATGACATCAAAATAATACTAAGCCTTCAGGATTATATCCTTGGATAACTGACAGTATCATTATTATTGTTACTAACATGTTGCTTCCTTCCTTCTCCTTCAACTCCTTCTTAGATGCTACCAATACTTATGAATTCTCTCAGAGAACAGCTTTCCTTTCCAGCTCCTAGTCAACATTTTAATTCAGCCCTTTGCCATTATCTTTGATTAATTGAAAAAAAAAGAGGGCTTCTAATCTGTATTCTCTGATCTCGGTATCTTCTTAACTCAATTCATATTATTCATAATTGCTACCTTTCTCCAACAGTTTTCACCACATCATTTTCTCTTCTACCAGAAAAGTTAATAACTTTTCTTCTTTTGATAAATGTAACATTAAGTGACTCCCCTCCTCCATCAATCCGTCAACATTAAACTCAGTTTCATCTTTTATGCTATTTTTCACTAGAATTTCTCCCTCAAGCCTTATCCTTAAAACACAATATATGGACTTCCAATTCAAAGAACACTATTTTGTGTTACTTGTTCAACAACTCTATACTCCTAAAACTATAGAAATGACCAAAGAAAAAAGTTTTAAGGGTAAAATATGTATCAGTGTTAGAAAATATTGAGTTTTCCCTTAAAAGTTGGAAAATTTGACAATTTTTATAAACTATGGTGCATGCCAGACCAGATAAAGGGAAACAATGACCACAATTCAAATCAACCGACAGAAGGTTGGAAAAAGTAGTATTCCAGATAATTTGGATAAGACACAAAGGCTAAAATATATCTGGTTATTGGATAGACTACAGCCCACAATCTTGAAAATATTCTTCTGGATCCAGAAGAAAGTAAGGAAAAACCTCAGGGATATACTACCAGAGAGAGAGAGCACCATGAGTTGAAGCTGGAGAGGAGAGGAGCAAGAAAAAATAAAATCTGGGGTTACTATGAGATGCTGGTACTGAGATACTAAGCCTGACTCAGGGTTGGGTGAACAGAATCTAAAAGTCCAACATTAGAATGAGACCCTTGATGCTGAACAAAATGGATGGACCTAGGTCAGTAGCAACCAGGGAATCCAGGCAAACCAAACTCAATAGTCCTTAGAGGAAAGTATTTCGATTATAACCCCAAGGATTTCCATAGATTATGAAGTCATCATAAAAACTGAGTAAACCCACAAGGAGAGTGTTCACCACAGCAATGAATAAGCAGAAAAAATATACAACATATTTAAAACCACCCCCATAACTTCAAATTGTAGAATTACCATCTATAAATGGGACAAAGTGAGAGAGTAGCATTGACAATATATACCCTACCAAATGTAAAATGGATGGCTAATGGGAAGCTGCTGCATAGCACGGGGAGATCAGCTCAGTGCTTTGTGACCACCTAGAGGGGTGGGATAGGGAGGGTGGGAGGGAGACGCAAGAGGGAGGGGATATGGGGATATATGTATACATATAGCTGACTCACTTTGTTGTACAGCAGAAACTAACACAACATTGTGAAGCAATTATACTCCAATAAAGATTAAAAAATAAAATATGAAATAATTCTAAATAAAATATTGAAAGAAACAAATAATAAATTCAAAAAAGGAAACAGCCAAGATGAAATTATTTTTAAAAGATCAAGCTACTGTTAAAAACACAGTTTTTAGAATGAAAACATAATCATTGAAATTATAAAGTTTCTCTATAAGTAAACTAACAACTTAGATAAAGCTGAAGACAGAATTAGGAAATTAAAAGATTACCCTAAAGGAAGCACACAGAATGAAGCAGACAGAGAAAAGGAAATGCAATGTATGAAATTAAAAGATAAATAGACTTGAAGAACTGAATGAGAAGGTCTCATAAAGTAGTAATAGAAAGAATGGAGGAGAGGAAATATTCAAAGACATAATGTCTGAGAATTTTTCAGAACTGATGGAAGATTCTGAAAGATATATGAAAGATATCCATACCTACACATATTGTAGTAAAAGTTCAGAACACCACAGCTTAAGAGATCTAAAAAATAGTCATTTCTTCTGCAAAGAAATGATAACTATCTAAAGGCAGGCTTTCAATAGCCACAATGAAAGCCAGTAGTCATAGAATTATGCCTTCAAGAAATTATTTCAAGAAAATAACTCAACTTAGTATTTTGTATCCATCAAAATTTCTTCAGGATTGAGAATGAATTAAATATATTTCAAACATTTTTAAATGAACAAAATCTGAGAGAAAGACAGTATACTTTCACAAGAAATTTCTGAAAGATATACTTCTGAAAAAAAAAAAAATCCCAGAAAGAAGATCTAAGAAGAAAGGTGAGCAGAAATTGGTAAACATATAGATAAATCTATATAAACTGTGTCTTATAAAATAATAAATAATATAAAATGTCTAATTTGGGAAGTTAAATGATAGAACTTAAAGAGTAATAATAGCATGGAAGTCAGAAAAGATGATTGGAATAATTGTTCCAGAACCCTTGTATTGTTCAGAAAGGGGAAGGTATAAATGGTTGATTAAATTTAGTCATTGTTAAGTTAGTGGACACCCCCTTAAAATGTCAAAATTATAAAAGAAAATAAGTTAGAATATATCATTTCTAATCAGTAAAGTAAGATAATTAGATAATAAAACAAGCAAATTTGAAAGAAAGAGAGAAAGAAAAAAGGAAAGAAAGAAAAAAAAGAAAGAGGGAGAGGGAGGGAGGGAGGAAGAAGCATAGAAAAAAACAAACAGAAAGTATAAATGAAGATCATAGAAATAAGTAAATATATATCACTAATCACAATATTTATGTATTGATATATAGACCAAACTTGCCAGTTAAAGACAGAAATTTTAAGGCTAAACATAAAAATTCTACATTAGGGCTTCCCTGGTGGTGCAGTGGTTGAGAATCTGCCTGCTAATGCAGGGGACACGGGTTCGAGCCCTGGTCTGGGAAGATCCCACATGCCGCGGAGCAACTAGGCCCATGAGTGGGCCACAATGAGCCTGCGCGTCTGGAGCCTCTGTTCCGCAACAAGAGATGCTGCGATAGTGAGAGGCCCGCGCACTGCAATGAAGAGTGGCCCCCACTTGCCACAACTAGAGTAAGCCCTCACACAGAAATGAAGACCCAACACAGCCAAAAGTAAAGTTAAATAAATAAATAAATAAAAGAAATGCATTTCCATTAAAAAAAAAAAAAAGAAGCTTCAAGCTTCATGTTTCTTTGAATGACAGGTTTAGAATACCACCATTAAAAAAAATGAAATTCTAGAGCCATGACTATTACCAGTTCTATGGGGGAATATTTTTGTTGCCCAAATACAGTATATGCATGTCATGAAATTTATAGCTCATCTTCTTTAAAAAAAAAAAAAAAATTCTACATTAGACACACCTAAAATATAAAGAGAAAATTGTTGAAAGATATGTCCAAAAAATAATAGCCCAAAGAAAGCTGGGGAGAGCTATATTAATAATATAAAAAGAGTCTTAAAGATAAAAAAACATTATTAGGAAGAACAAGTGATACTACCTAAAGTTTCAAATTACAGTAAGATTTAACAACTAGGTATGTAATATGGCCCTATCTCAAATTACACAATGCAAAACATTCAAGAACTCCAGAGAAAAATTGATAATCATCATGATAATATAAGAATGAAACACACCTTTTTCAATTATTGATAGTTCAAGCAGAAAAAAGTCTATAAAAATATGAATATTTTGGACTACCAAACTTGATTTAATGAAGATAGATAGATTTCTTCTCAAGCACATGATACATTTATCAAAATGAATACATTAATCCATAAAGCAAGACTCATCTTACATACAATGTATATGTGTGTGAATATATATATGTTCTACATTATACAGAGAGAGTATAAATAGTCTATGTGGTGTGTGTTTTTGTGTACTTGTATATATATTGCATTCTCTAGCCACAAAGCAGTTAAATCAGAAATCATTATTTAAAGAGATGAATTTTTAACATCTTCTCATGAAAAATTTCTAACACATGCACGAGTAAATGAAGTAGTATATGTTGAATGCTCATGTATCCTTCATCTAGATTCAATGATTATTCAACTCGTAGTCAATCTTTTATCATCTATTCATCCACTCCCATCTGAATTTTTCTGAAGCAAATTCATCCATAAATATTTGTAACTCTATAAAGGAAGGATTTTTTTCTTTAACAGAATGATAATACCATTATATATATTTTAAAATATATAAAATTCCTAAAATATCCAGTCAGTGTTCATATTTCCTTGATTATCTTATATGTTTTCTTAGTTTGTTCAAGTCAGGATCCAAATAAGGATCATACATTGCATTCGATAGATAAATCTGTTAAGTCTCAAGTGGGTATATTATTAAGACCCCATATGATTGAAATTCTAAAACCACACTTCCAAATAACTCATGGATCACAGAAGAAATGATAATGGAACACTGAAAATACTTGTAACTGAACAAAGAGCAAAATACCAACATAGTGTTACTTTGAAATGCAATGAAAGCAGTAATTTGAGGAAAACTTTACATTTTAGTGCTTATATTAGAACAAATTGTGGAAATTAATGATTTAAACATCCAACTTAAGAAGTCGGGTAGGGGGTAGAACGATAGACTATAAACAGAAAACAGAAGGAAGAAATTTAACGAAAGAATGGACTATTGAAATAGGAAACTAAAATATAACACGGGATCAATGTGATGGAATACATAGCCCCAATTCTTTGACACTCATCCCATTGATAGGAGGGGTCTATTTCCCCTCCCCTTAAATCTCTGTTGTGCAACGACTCTGACCAAGACTATGGCAGAAGGGATGCTTTGCCAGCTCTAGGTCTAGCCTTTAAGAGGACATGCAATTTCCACTTCCCATAGAACATTCTTAGCATTCCAAGCTGCAATGTAAGAAGTATAAATACTCCATTGGAGAGGCCGTGTGGAGCAGCCCTGTGATACATGGATAGAGGGAGAAACCTGGCTGAGCTCAGCCCTCTAGTTCTCCTTGCCAAGGCATCAGGCATGTGAGTGAAGCTATCTTGGACTCTCCAGACCAGACCAAGAACCAGTAATACCACCAGGTAAACCCAGTCAATACCATATGACGCAAGAGAATGAGCCAGGAAAACTATCCCTGAATTCCTGACCCACAAAATCATGAGATAATAAAATGGTGGTTGTTATAAGCCAATAAATTTTCAAGGTTGTTACACAGCAAAAGACAATGAGAGTAATAATGCCAAAAGTTGGTTCTTTGAAAAGACTAATAAAATTTGTCTCTGATCTCTAGTGATATTTGCCAAGGGAAAAAAAGACATAAGACATTTTTTTAATTAAGGAAAAAAAGGGCTTGGATGCTAACTAGACTTATTGTGGTGATCATTTCGCAATATATACAAATATTGAATCATGTTGTACACAAGAAACTAGTATAATGTTATATGTCAATTATACCTTAACTGAAAAAAAAAAGGACTATGTGTCAGACTATATATCAAAGAGGTAACTCTGGATTAAAGCCATCAGGCAGGATGTGGACAATCTGATGCGGTAGAACAAGCAGTTGTTTGAGGTTTGGATTCTTCCACTAATTAACTTTGGGAAAGTTATTTAAATCTATCAGACCTCAGTTTGATAAAAATGAACTAACTAAAGCTCGTTCTATAGTTATAATTCTTTGACATTGTGATTTTTCATATGTTTAGTCTCTGCTATTTACAGGGGCTGTACTTAAGAAATAGTGAATTCAGGGCAAGGAACAAAGTAGAGTTCAGAAGGTAACCAATACTACTTGTTCTCTTTGCTTAAACTGGGGAAAATAATTTGGAGACTAACCTGCCTTTTTTTTTTTTTTTTTTTACAAAATTTCACTATGTCTATTCAAGATCTTTTTGTGTCAATAAAGTCAATAAACATCTATTGAATTAAGTTCACACAAACACACAAAAAGGTTATTTCCCAGAATAAAAGAAATATCACATTAGCTAGTTTGATAGACATAGCCTATAATGAAAGAATTAGTTTTTATCCTTATATATTCTATACAAACACTGTATACTAAATTCTGGTTTTATAAAGATTTTTCAAGACTTTGAGAGTCCTACAAATGGCTCATGCTACAAATATGATGTGGAGCTCAATTGCATTTAAGTGCTTATCGAAAACATGGCCACAATTTCTACTTTGCTCTGCATTTTCAGCAGTAACTTAAAAGTTTTGTAAGACTTAACAATTTATTTGTGTCTTTCTGTTGGTTTTTAGCACGGAATTTAGTTAATGAAGTTTTGTAGCATGTTAAATTTCTGCTGATATTTTGGAATGATTTTGAACCTTATGGATGGAGTGGGTGGAAGGGCCATAGTTCTATCAAAATGTTCTAGCTTCTTACCTTAGAGGAAATAAAAAGCTCTATCATGTTTCCACCTTAGTTTCTGGTGAGGAAGTTTATTAGTTTAAATGCCTTTTTAAATTTCAAAATATTTATATCTCAATTCTAAAATTTAGTGTACAAAAAGAAAATAAGCCAGACCAATTGACATAATGAACAGGTTATATAGGCTGCAATGGAAAGATTAGGCCATTCTAAAAAAGATATCACCAGGATTTTTGAAATTTCATTTTAAATTAGCAAAGCCATTTCCCATATTCAGTTGTTTTCTAATGAGGATAAATATTTGCATGGTAAAATTAAGAAACATTTATGATTTAATGTATACAGTATAACCATAAGAAGCATCATACTCACAAATAGATACAGATTACTCTTACTCTGAACATATAAAGACATCTTTAAATAGATAAAGCTATATAATATTGACATATTTATGTAAGAGTTCTTTACATTCTTACTAAAATTAAGATTAGGACATCAATCTTGACCTTTACCCATTACTATTTCAAAAAATAAAATGAAAAAACCCTAGCCACATGCTTTTTTATTTCAAAGTGTCTTCTTTATCTTTATGAGCTAGCTAGTTTATCTACTACAAGGCATTAATAATTTCTTTCTTTCCAAGTTATTTATAGGGTGCTTTAGCTTTATTAAGCTGTCTACCAAATGCTAAAACATTAAGTAATGAGTTTTCTCTTCTATGCCTACCCCATAGATGGGAGATTTCTTGCTTCAAACCTCAGTGCACACATGTAAACACAATTACTCAAAACAAGGCAACAAGTGAGAAGCAGGATTAAAATAAGAACTCAGACATTCTAACTCACAATCCAGCATTCAACCCCCTAGAACTTGCTGTTTTCCTTTGTTCTCTTTGCTGTGAACCAAGATACTTGTTCTTTAGCAGGGTGTTTCTGCTGCAAATCCAGTTGCTACTGCATTATGCAATGAAGTCAGAAGCCTGAGCTTGTGACATCAATATAGGTTGCTATGGTAACTCTTTCCATAAGTATTACAGGTTCATTGTAGGCTCAAAAAAGAGGACTTCAGCAGAGTAGCAAAATAGCTGGCATTATTCAGCCTAAATTACAACAGTATTTGGTGCAAAAAATGTCTTATACTAGCTATAGTAAATGCAGATTTTTATATTTATGTTTTATGTCATTATTGAAAGTCATTTTCTATTTTTTTTAAAGAAATGAAAATTCTTCAATAGAAGTAGCATTGCCACTGACCTTCTGATAAAGCAGATCCACATGATCTAAGCAGAAGAGAGGCACACTGTAATATAGCTAATTATTCCCCACATTGTGTCATTCCAGAAGTCAAGTAATGTTATACATTATCTGTTATGAATACATTCATAATAGCATGATTCCAATCCAGTTTTCTCATTACAGGCATTATAAAAAGATCCCACAGAGCTGTTTGTATGAAAGCAATTTTAGATGACAAGTTTTCCCAATGAGCGTGCCTATTTTTACCCGAACAATAGAAAAGATCACCTTTTTATTGCACATGTTCATCCTATTTCCCTGAATATTTTTGCTAATGCCTCAGTTTTAATGGTTAAGTCCATCTCCCTGTGTAGGAGACATTTGGAAATATTCTTTACCCATTACATTCTTTTAACTTGAATTTGAACCTTGTGGCTGACAATTACAAAGCCTGAATTCCTTTCTTCCATAGCTCCTTTTTTTTTTTTTTTTAAATTATCTACCATCACCAACATGAGGATGTTAGTTCAATTCTGCAACCATGCTCAGGCTAGGCACTAGGGTTACAATGTGTCGGGCATTAGGTATAAGAAGCATAAGGTATACATATCACACATGTAATAGCAGCAACAACACTAACAATATTTACTGAGTACCTGCCGTGTTCCAGACACTATGGTAAGCACTTTACATCCATTATCTCATTTAATCCTCACAACAATACAGGGAGAGAGGGAAGTACTTTTATCCCCATTGTCTGCATTGGAGAACTGAAGCTCAGAGGGGTAAAGTCACTTGCCTGAAGTCGCAGAGGTAGCTAGGGAACACAGCTGGCATTTGAACTTAGATCTGACTCCAAATATTTATCTTTTGACAGAAATTAAGGAAAATTTCTTGTTACTGTGTTAAAATTTAAAATTGCATCACAATCCTATTGATAAAGAATTCCTTCACATACACTTCACTGAAGCATAAAGGCAATGACAGTCTTCAGGTTGACTTCATAAACACTTTTGGTGACTGACTTTCCTGTTTTTGTAACACTCAGCAGTTCAGACAGTGTTTGTATGAAGATATTTTTATTCCCTTAGGTTATAAATGAAAATATCTCTCAAAAATATTGGTCTATAACTTTTCTTAGACAGTTGCATTGATATTCTCATATACTCCAAGCTACTGGACTATCTTCAGCTCAGATAAATATATTAATAATGTGTATAGTGTGGAGCAGTTTACAAATCATACTAAACATTCACCCATTCAGCACATTTTCACTGAGCCACTATTATGAGTCAGGCACTGTGCAAAATGTTAGATATGAAACTACAATAAAAAAACTGAAATGGTCTCCAAATTAAGGAAGCATATAGTCTAAAATGGGAGTCATTGATCAAAGAACAACATAATAAATGTAAAACTGGAACTGTGTCCAGACAGTAGAAAATAAGAAAGGCTGAAAATAAACAATCTAAGCAATTCAACCCTGATTGATACAAAGAGAACAGAAGAAACACAAAGAAGCAGAAGGAAGAAAATAATAAAAAGAAAAGGAAAACCTAAGGAAATGTAATGCAACATATGATGGGAACATCAACACAGCCAACTTCATTCTTTGAAAAGACAAATAAAATTGACAAACCTCTGGCAAGGGTGATCAAGAAAACAGAGGCAAGGCAAAAGTAAACACCTTTTGAAATGACAAAGGGAACACAATTAGAGATACAACAGAGATTAAAAAGGAGATAAGATGCAATGAACTTTATGTTAATACATTTGAAAGCATAGATAAAAGGAACAAACAAAATTGATCAAGAAGAAACAGAAACTTAAATAGGCCTAGACACACCAAAGAAATTGAATTAGAAATATAAAAACTTCCCAGACCAAAAGCATGGATGGTGCCACAGGTAATTCTACCAAAATTTAAGAATGGATAATTCCAGTATTACAAACTCTTCTAAATAATTTTTAAAAGCAGGAACTATCCAAATAAATTATTTTATGAGTCTACTATAATTTGATTAAAACAAAAAGCTAAACAAGAACAGTATGAGAAAAGAAAAATAAAGAAAAATATCTCCCATGAACATAAACACAAAAATCCTAAATAAAGTATAAAATCCAGCAAGTGTAATAAAATGCTGTATCCCTCTTTTCTTCCAAATGCAACCATTAATCAGCATTTTTGAATCTATTATTCTCCACTTCTTATTTTACATCTTAGTAATAATATTGAACTGTGGCATTTCCATGGACATACCTTACATTTCTCACCTCTGTGCCTTTCCTGATAATATGTCCTCTACCTTGACCACCATTCCTCATTTAACTAGATAACTCTTACTTAATCTTGAAAAAATCACCTCATCCCTCTCTCCTTCTGGCCAGAACTTTTTCTTATGATTTACCATATAGTACAAAGTATTTTAATGGGTGTCTTTCCCACAAAGAACCATATGGTTACAGATTAGGTCTTTTTCATCTTCTAACCTCTGGCTATTAATATGTGCCTGGAATGGCACTAAATCTTCTAAATCAACTTCATGTAGTTTGCATTTTGACCACATAGTCAGTCTGATGAACTAATAGAATGACCTTCATTTAGATCTTCAATATCACCTATATTTACCTCCAGTACCTCAGAATGTAACCTTATTTGGACGTAGGGTCTTTACAGAGGTAATCAAGTTAAAACAAGGTCATTAGGATGGGCCCTAATTCAATATAACTGTTGTCCTTTTACCAAGAGGAAATTTGGACAGAGAGACATTTGCAGAGGGAAGACTATATGAAGGAAGAATGCTATGTGAAGATAAAGGCAGAGATTAAGGTGATACATCTACAAGGCAAGGAATGTCAAAAATTGTCACAAGTCACCAAAACCTAGGAGAGAAGCCTGAAACATAGTCTACTCGACAGCCCTCAGAAGGAACCAACCCTACTGACCCCTTGATAGTAAATATTTACCCTCCAGAACTGTGAGAAGATAAATTCCTCTTGTTTAAGCTAAGCCACCCAGTTTGTGGTACTTTGTTACAGCCCTAGGAAAATAATAAGTATCTTCAAGAAATCTTAGAATAAATCTAAGCTTCTTGCTAATGAATAAGGCAATTCCCAACACTTTCTTTCATTGGGTACCATATTGATAGAGCCAGTTCACGATAAAAATAGCTAGATCGAAATTTCACCTGTGTTTTTATAGCCTCACAGGGAAAATTTGCAAATAAATTTGTACAACCTAACACGTTGCCACCATTTGCTACAAGAAGGATAATATTTTTTCTGGCGAGAATGCTTTCCTTTCTTCCAGAAAACAGACATCTGATTCCTAAATGATCATTAAAATTTTTTTATTCTAGGCTTCTAAGACACATCTAAATACTCAGAATGGATTGTTTACCCATCAGTACATAGTTAAATTCACATTAAAACATTCTCAAATATCAAAAAAGTGTTTTATTTTAACAACAATTAATAATTCATCTCATGTCTAACTTTAAGGGGTCCGATGGGAAGCATGGTGGAAGATTCTTATTGAGGTTTTGGAAGAAGACAAAAACATGACATGAATCATAGTTAGGAATCTATATTAATAGCCACATTACCAAAGAACATACAGAGCTAAAACATTAAACATTTGCTATGTTCCTGTCGAACACTGCAGTCCCCTTTAGGGAAAAAGGCATAAGTAAATGTGTCCCTCTGAACTTACTTTTTCCAGATGGGTGGAACTTGAGGGATGCTCTGAGCTAGCAGAATGGTCACTCCCATGCACCTTCAGGGGGAAACGTATGGCTTTTAGTAGAATCTAACAGAGTCACTGATCCTGTTCCTGGACTTGATATGATTTCCTTCCTTTCTTCCTCCCTTTCTTCTACTGTCCTTCCTTACTTTTTAGTATAAACATGCTTTTCTATTAAAGTAATGCATGTTTGAAGTTTTAAAGAAGCCCCAATGTTTTGTGCATGGAACTGTCAAAATGAAGGAGCATTTTGAAGTAGGCATCCTGTTGCTTATTTTCTCAGTTCTGAGTATGAATTTAGCAGCATAACATATTGGTTGGGTACATGTTTCAGAGCCAAATAGCCCTTGTCAAATTGACAAGATCTCTTACTAGCTGTATACAACTTTAGGAGTAGTATTTAGCCATCCTGTGCTTCCACACCAGTAATTAAGGATGATAATTGTACCACCATCATATGGTCTGAGAACCAAAAAAAGATGGTACCTGAAGAGCACATAACATAGGGACAACCACCTGGTGAATACTTAATAAATGTAAGCTAATAATTATGCTTATAAAGAAAGAAAACACCAATTATATGACATTCTGGAAAAGTCAAAACAATAGCAATGGTAAAAAGATCAATGGTTTCCAGGGGTTTGAGGCAGGGAGGGCGTTAGGTGAGGTTTGAACACATTAAGCACATTTTTAAGATGGTATAACTATCTGTATGATACTATAATGGCAGATATATGATAGCACACATTTGTCAAAATGTATAGAACTTTATAACATAAAGAGTGAACCTTACTGTATGCAAATTTTAAAATCTACTTGGAGGTCAGTGTATTCCTGGATGGAAGGCAGAATGTGATAAAACTAATTATATCATGAATGTATGAAATAAATATAACTATTACAAATGTATGAAGCAAACTCACTGCAGGGGCTGGGGGGAAAAGATGACCTAAGTAACTCTGGAAATGAATGGAGTCTAAAAGACTCTAGGCAAAATAAACTGTTACATAAGCACTGTGTGTTGGTAAAGTTGATTCTCATGAGGATATCAGTAATTTTGATACTGCTATACATATATACTGGAATTGAACAATTAAGTAATTAGATGTTGGATGTTGGGAGCCAGGTTTCTCACTGTAGTTGTGGGAGATTACAGACAAGAAAGAGAAGGAGGCCAGAATGAGCCATGTGGTAATAGATTAGCATTGGAGATGTCAGTATGAACTCATGTTTAGCTTGGTATAGATACAGATGATTACATATAGAAATAATTATAGAAATATGTATATACATGGGTTAGTATATACACATATAACCCCTTGCTCTGTCAGTACAGAGGGCCTAGAAATAATGATACCCCAGCAGCAATAAGCACACCTATCATCCAGATCTTGTTTTCTAATACCATATTCCAATTTTAAAAAATCAGGGTTTCTTGGAGAAAGGCTGATTCTAGGACTGAGATAAAAAATATATAAGATGATCCTAGAGCATCTTGTAGTGCCAGAAAGTAAAAAAATGCTTTTTAATAAACAATGGAGTAGGCAAAGAGACATAACAGACAACTGAAAAAGTCCCCAATTGTCAGGTTGGAAAATTTTATCAACAAAATAAGTGGCATTGGCTTATAATCCAAAACAAAAAATAAATCTATGAGTCCATACTGATATAGATAAATAATTGAAAAAAATAAATATCAATCAATAAATAAGGGAGAATAGATAAATCTCCCACACAGAAAAATTCCAAATAATTAGTGTCAGTACTCTGCCCTCAAGGAGGTGAAGCATAAATTCCCACATGCTAGATGTGAGCTGTTCATAGTGACTTCCTTCCAAAAAGTACAGTATAGAAAAGGGGGAGAAAGAGCAACTTTATAGAAAAGAAACCTGGCACACTAACTCAGCCAACTGACCAAGGTAAATATGGACAGTACTAAGTCATGTTGATAGTACGTACCCTTGACATGATGTGATGAAAATGGCACTTTACCTTTTTAGTTTTCTTCTCAAAAACCTACAACCCCAGTCTAATCATAGAGAGAAAACATCAGGTAACTCCCAACTGAGGAGCATTTTACAAAATACTTGACCAGTACTTTTCAAAACTGTCAAAAGTCACCAAAAACAGGGAAAGTTTGATAAACTATCACAGCCAAGAGGAGCCTAAGGACACATGAGGACTAAATATAATGTCATATCCTGGAAGGGATCCCCAAAGAAGAAAAGGACATTAGGTGAAAACTAAGGAAATTAGAATAAATTATAGACTACAGTTAAAATAACATATCAATATTGATTCAAAATTGCAAGAAATATCCCATACAAACATACAAATATAAGATGTTAACAATAGGGAAAATATGTAGAGGATATATGGGAACTTTGTAGTGACTTAATCTGTTTTAAAATTTAGAATTTGTTTTAAAAAAGAAAAAAATTAAAGACAATTATATTGAACCTAAAAACAAAAACATTAACCAGCATTACTATTATTTTTTTTTAATTCGGTAGATAATTAGTACAGGAGATACCTAGCAACTACTAGGACTTATAAACCCAAATGTTTTAGTCATTACTCCAACTAATCCTGATCTAATTCTTATACTTGATTCAATTCATGTTGAATCTCTTCTCAAAGTGAGACCCTCCTCAAAGTTGATCTGTTATGTTCAGAACCTTTACCACCCACTTTAATTTGCCTACAAGGAAATCTTACAGATGTCAGTGGCTTTTATACTCAACCTGTAGTTCCTAACACTCTACTCCATTTTTCAGCACTCCTTGATTTATAGCTCAAAGGACAATTTGCCCTTTTTAATCCAGTGAAAAACTATTTAAAAAGTAAGAGGTCAGTCACAAATTACATTAATTTACTAGTAACACAAATCCACACATGATGATTTTTCCCAATGTAAATTAGGTTTCACATCACTTATATCTCCTGTGTTTAGTTCTTGGCCTTCTAAGTCAGACTTTACATATTTAGTTTTTTTCTCAAGTAATGCCTCATCTAACAAACTTCACCATCCACAGTAGATTTTATGGGGTACTATTTTCTTTTAAAAATGTGAAAGTGCAAAAAAAACACTAACTTAATAGTTTTCAATATATTCCCAGGAAGTTGTTCCTTCCCTCCTTACTGTAACAGAGAAATGTACCTCTCTGATTGAAGCTTTTTGTGATGCCTATGCTTTGGAGGGGCTTGAAAGTGACTATGAACAGAGAGATGAAAAGAAACAGAAGAGACCGGAAGTTGAGCTCGGCCATCATACAGTTTTTGAAGGAGCTGTTCACATATGGTTATTCATCCCATTTCTCTCTCCTCTGTACACTCTAGATTATACCTCATAATCTCCCTATCAGTGTTCTCAGGTCTTGCATATGTAGAATCTGATATGAGTATAAGATAAGCATAACTCAGAATTTTATGATTCTTCACAAGGTCCTAAAACGCCTAGAGACAATGGCCCTTGACTTAGATGGGGCAGGTAGAAATGCAGATGAAAGGAGAGAGACTGAGAAATTTCACCACTTCTCAAGTGCTCAAAACCAGCTCATCTATTCCCAAGCCCAGTGGACCTTCCCCACCACATGCCGTGTACATACCACTCAGAGCTAACCTGAACCTACATTTGGAGGATATTTTACTCAGTGTGAGTATCCCCTTTCTTCCTTCTTGGTAAAGTATAAAGTGATGTGGTAAGTTGGTGATCAGCTCAGTGCTCCTACCTTGTTCACTGGAAAGAAAAAGACTTCCTCTGGTGACTGGTAAAGGGAACCAACCTGTGTCCAGATTTAAACTCTAACTTGAAAATTCCTCCCAACCATAGAAAATATGTGCAAACGAAGCAACTGACAAAGGATTAATCTCCAAAATTTACAAGCAGCTCATGCAGCTCAATATCAAAAAAACAAACAACCCAATCCAAAAATGGGCAGAAGACCTAAATAGACATTTCTCCAAAGAAGATATACAGATTG
>NC_041223.1:18530502-18550804 GCF_002837175.3 Physeter macrocephalus | reverse complement strand
ACAGATGAATGGATAAAGATGATGTGGCACATATATACGATGGAATATTACTCAGCCATAAAAAGAAACGAAATTGAGTTATTTGGAGTGAGGTGGATGGACCTAGAGTCTGTCATACAGTGTGAAGGAAGTCAGAAAGAAAAACAAATACTGTATGCTAACACATATATATGGAATCTACGAAAAAAAAATGGTTCTGAAGAACCTAGGGGCAGGACAGGAATAAAGACACAGATATAGAGAATAGACTTGAGGACACGGGGAGGGGAAGGGTAAGCAGGGACGAAGTGAGAGAGTGGCACTGACATATATACACTACCAAATGTAAAATAATTAGCTAGTGGGAAGCAGCTGCATAGCACAGGGAGATCAGCCCGGTGCTTTGTGACCACCTAGAGGGGTGGGATAGGGAGGGTGGGAGGGAGATGCAAGAGGGAGGGGATATGGGGATATATGTATATGTATAGCTGATTCACTTTGCTATAAGGCAGAAACTAACACAATATTGCAAAACAATTATACTTCAGTAAAGATGTTAAAAAAAAAAAAGAAAAGAAAAGAAAATTCCTCCCAACCAAAATTCCAGCCTGCCCAGATTTCTATACAGTGTTGCTTCTGAGTGAAATGCAAAAAGCAAGTGGAGCCAATTTATACACCCTATACTTCTTTAACATATTTGGTAATTCACAAGCCTTAGAAAGCCTTACGCAGCTGAAAGCTTGGTGTCTATCGTTGAGCTTGTGTGTGTGAGTGTTGGGTTGATTTGCCTTTTTATGCATCTGAAAGTCAGTTACAAAAGGAAGATAAGCTATTTTGTGAAACTCAAACTCTTTCAACCATAGTACTTGTGACAACTGCTACTGCATGTTTTATCAAATGACTTGTGGACTTAAATTGAGATAGCACATTTTTAAGCTACTGGGACTCTTTGAAATTAAATGTACAGGCAAGGTTACACACATTGGAGATGCTAGATCCCCACACAACCATGAGATAACATGGTATAGAAGACAACATAGCTATTTGCACCTTGCCTCACCTCCAATTCTGGTAGCCGGCTTAATTCTATAACCAATCCTGATTGCGTCTGGTCAAAGGTATATTGTTCTGTTCCACAGAAGCCCTGTGAATCTGACTTGTCCCTGGCCATCTTCATTCTGTAGTACCCAAGGGAGGCCAGATTATTTTACAGTCAAACCTCAGAAATGTGCCTGCCCCACAGCAGAGCAAGCAATCCATTTAACACCTTAACTTTCCCAGCCAGACCAGACCTAACCTAAAATTAACCCTTCCATACAAAGTGACCCAAACCTGATGTCTGAATACAGGCCTTTTAAAAGACTTGTCCAAGGGAAGGCATAAGACTAACTACTCCGGTGTACTCACAATCCTTCTTTCTTCTGCTACCACCCCCCTGCCCAGATCCCACTTCTGTGATGATTCTGGATTAGCCTACTGAGTGCCGGATTCAAAAATAGAGGCTCAGGTTCTCATTCAAATGTTCTGCAACTTTAGGTCAAAATCACATGATTAATTGCGGTATTTTGCTCAGTTCCCAGCCAGGGTAATTTTATTCAGTTCACCAAAGTATGCCTTTGCAGTTTCAACTGAACTCCTTTTTCCTCATTATTAAATAGAATAGCCAAAAAACTATAGGTCTGCTAGTTTTCACCCTACAAATAGATATATTTTTCGGTAGGTGAAGTGATGCCCTACTTATTCCCTTCCCCTGACACAGATTTGATTCTTGTACTAACCGCTTTGACTCTCCAGGACCTGCAAAATTGTCGCTGCCTTTCAGTCTAATCTTTTTAAACTTTAAAAATTATTCTTCTTCTGACATATTGTTTTTTATGTCATGCTATTTTTCAGCGAAGTGGTATTAGGAATGAACAAGTGATTATAGAAATGAGCAAGCCTCTCCAAAAAGAGGAAACATAAAAAATAAAGGTGACATTGAGAAGTAGAATCTCTTTTTTTTTAAGCCCCAAGCTAAAGCACACTGCTCATCCCACTGTGAAGGAATGCTAAGTAAAACTCAGTTTCCTTTGTTGTTTTTTTTTAAGATTATATCATGTGTACTAAGTTTATAGAAAAACAGCCTCTGCTTTTATAGAGCCTGAGAGTCCTTGCTTTATCACAGGAAGAAATCTGCAGACTGTCAGGTTCTAAACAGCTGTGGGTTCATTCATTGGCCAGAAGGCAGCATGATGACAATGCGCCAGGGGTGTCAGGCTCTGAGGAGTAGTAGGGGTAAACAACACTTCCTAACATCTAGTAATGAATAAGGTTCTATTTAGTCTTTCCCCAAAAATAACCCCTTGTCACTTTTCCCATTCACCTAATATTCCCCTATATAAATCCTAGTTATTATAATTTTACTTGTTATAAATATGCTCAGGAGAAGACTTGGTTTTAGAGAATCAATCATCTCTCTACTCATTGGTGTCTTTATAAAATTTTAGACTAGTAGAAATCCAGTAAACTAATAAATGACAGAGTCAGCTCTACTACAAATGGCTGTTGCTGAACAGAAGCAAGGGCATTACCTTAACATTTAGTGATAGAACTTTAGCAAATGGCAATTCTTAGAAGAGAGTTTAAGTGGGAGTGGCTTTTGAAGGCCTCTATAAGAAGGGGAAATTTTCCAAACATCATATGTATAATTGTTCTTGCATTACCCCAAAATTTAAGGTATGTAGACTTGAGCTCACAAAAAAAAGTAAATAATAGATGTTCTCTTAGTCAACAGTTAACAAATGTTTATTGAGTACCTACTACATGCCAGGAAGTTTCTAGGCACTGAGGATGCAATGGAAACAAGGCAATGTCCCTATTCTCAATATAAGCTCTTATATTCAGAAAAAAGAAAGAGGGTAAACATGTAAATAGACAAGATCATTTCAGGAGATAGTAAGTGCTATGAAGAAGATAAAGTATAACTGGGAGTTACTGATGAGATGGCATTTTGAATTGAGACCTGTTGAAGTCATGCATACCTGACCAGGTCTTTATAAACGTGGTTCTGAGAATGGCTTTCCCAGTTTGAAATGGGTGTTTCTGAATAAGGGCCTTACCTCCATATCTCTCTCTATGTATCTTTTTTTTTTTTCTCCTATCTTTTTTCCTCTGTCTCCCAATCTAACCTTCCTCTCTTTCTACCTTTATGCCTACAGGTCAGTCTCCTTTTTCTTCTCTCTCCCCTTCCCCTTTTCCCTTATATCTTCCATTTTGCTTTCTTCCTACCTCTTCCCCTCAAGCTCATTTCTTCCTCTCTGCAATGTTTTCCTTAGCTTCTTAAAAAACGTGTCTGCCTGGCCCACTGGGGCCACCTGAATTTCTGTTCTAACACTTTCCTTCTTACTTTCCTTACCGTAAAGCAAAACTCCTTGTATTTCTTGAGGAATTTAACAAATATAGTCTTGCATTTGCTTCTCTAAAGTAGTTATGTCTTTCTTAACTTACTTTAGCCTTTGAGTTCTCTCTCTGTGCCCCTTACTAGGAAAAAAAAATTGAGATATGCAGTGTTATACCAGGTCAATAATACATAAATATTTGAAAATTTTTGAGTGTTTTGATTCTCCTGAATACATGTAAATTTTAAAACACAGTGCTATATTTTATATTTGGAGGAAGTATGTGCTCCAATTTTATGCTTTTAACTGCAATCTCATCGATGTGTTTCAATGATTTTCTCTACAAAAAAAGTATGCAATTATCTATACTTATTATGAAAGTCATCTTAATAGAACTTTTATTAAAACGGGGAAGGCTTAATGTACCATAGTAAGACACACTGCAAATATTTATTTTCAGCTACAGCTTCATAAAAAATGTACGTTTCCTTAGAAAGGAACTCTGTACAGAATTATTTTGTGTTAATTTAATTTTACTAAAATGGAAGTACCTTTACAAATTAATACATACATAAAGTAACACATTCTGGTAGGTTATTTCTAATTTTTGTTGTAATTTTCTTGAATGAAACTATAAGTCTGAAACTATTTACAAAGTCAAGAAATGACTTAAATAAGACTGGGTAAAATAAGAAAGAACGACGACATAAACATTTAAACAATGTCGAATAGGACTCACTGTAAAGATATTTCACCTCAGTACATTCTCATTTCAGAAATATAGTAAATACTGGGACTTCCCTGGTGGTCCAGTGGTTAGGGCTTGGCCCTTTCACTGCCAGGGCCCAGGTTATATCCTTGGTCAGGGAACTAAGATCCTGCAAGCAGTGCGGCATGGCCAAAAAATAAAATAAAATAAAATAGAAAATTTTAAAAATTAAAAGAAAAGAAATGTGGTAAATACTGCATGTTTATCTGGTAAAATATACAGTAATAAGACACATCCTCAAACTGATGAAACTCCTGTACGTTTAGAAGATTCTACCACCGCAGACAGTATTCCCCGGCCAATAACCCTTCCTCGGCATGCTCACACAGTGTCCCATCTAGCTGCCAGCTTTGGCCTAAGGAGGTTAGAGTTTGGCCTCACAGCTTAAACAGGAATTTTTTTTTTCTCAAAAGGGAGTACACCTTTATCTTCTGAATTTAAGGATAGGCAGGCCCATCTTCCAGAAAGCAAAATATTTCCAAGAGGAAACTCTAGGTGTAAGGGGACCACAGTGAAACAAGAGCGCCAGTAGAGTCTGAGGGCTGTGGCAGAAATATGGGGCATTGGCTACTGGGTATTCATTTCACTCCACACCAGGACTTCAAGGGGTAATTCTAGGACAGACAGAAGTGTTAAGCGGAAAAGATTTTCATCATGTTCTCAAGTGAAAAACCTACTAAGTCCTTTCCACTTCACTCTTCTGACGTAATTGCTCTGTGCCTTCATTTCCGCAGTTTGAAAATGAGAACTGGATAAATCTCATAGTGTTGCTGTGGGGATTGAATTAGTTAATTCAGTTAAAACACCTAGAATCATGCCTAAAACATATTTATCATTCAGTTAATGACAGCTATTGTCCTTGCTGCCACTGCTGCTGTTGTTACGGTAGTTAATAGTACCAAATGCAGAGATGATACTAATTATGTGGTTGTGGGACTTAAAAGAATCTGTAAATCTGAAACATATATGTAACCTAGATGCTAGAAACATCCATGTTTACCATCTTTTTCTAAGATCCTTGTCAGATATATTTCATCATTAAACTCATCTTTCTAATTACCGAGAAAGAAAGTTTTATAAGTCTAGTTTTATTTAATATATTTTAGGCAACTATGCTTGAAAATGCTTTAAGGAATAGAGAAAACAAATTCAAATTATGCTCCTAGTTTTCAGGGAAACAACCAACATAAGAGACCATTATCATCTGTGGGAGAGTTATTCGGAAACTATGGGATTTACCATATAAAACAGATAAGGAGGACTTTGCCTATCTTGGTAAATTGTTTGCAAAATGGCTGATTTAATATCCTTCTCTGCACCATGGGGAGTTCCCTCCTATGATGACTCTGGATCTGGCTATGTGACTTGCTTCGGCCGATAGAATAATAGCAAATGTGGTGCAAGAAACAGAGTGAAAGGTGCTTGTATTAGTCAAGGTTCTCAAGAAAAAAAGAACCAATAACACTCCCTAACATCATACACAAAAATAAACTCAAAATGGATTAAAGACCTAAATGTAAGGCCAGACACTATCAAACTCTTAGAGGAAAACATAGGCAGAACACTCTATGACATAAATCACAGCAAGATCCTTTTTGACGCATCTCCTAGAGAAAAGGAAATAAAAACAAAAATAAACAAATGGGACTTAATGAAACTTAAATGCTTTTGCACAGCAAAGGAAACCATAAACGACGAAAACACAACCCTCAGAATGGGAAAATCTGCTCTCTACCTAATAGTACCTATCATGGTGCCAGATTGAGGTGTGAAGTAAGCATTTGTGGATAACAACTGATATAAAATCTGTTTTATGAAATAAAGAATATCATATCACATAATACATTAAAATGTGATTAAATATCTCGTTCAATTTGTTAAAATGAGAAAGTGTCACCCTCACATTCTGTGCAGATGGAGTTTTTTCTTAGTAAGCATTCCCACAGGTCTTAGGAAGGGGGTAGGGTGGGAGTGGGGGAATCTCCACTTGAGAATTTACTTTCTCACGGTGATTTGGCACTTCTCCAGCCTATCCTTCAGCATAATGTGTGCCTTGTCCTTGTTAAAGGAGGCTTGTCATTTGCTTTCATGTCTTTAAAAATATTTCTGGTCATTTGAAATAATTAATTTATAAATGGTATACTATCATTATAAAGAGAGTGCTCCAAGGGCAAGAGGCAAGTGTTAGCAACTGAGTAAATATTTAATTTGTATAGACATATTATTTCTTAAATAGGTATTGATCAACACATTAAAATGGTAATATTTTTCCGTTCAGGAATGGCCATTTCTTACTTGACCACAAAAGGCTATGGTTCTTCAAATGTAAAATAGATAACTAGTGGGAAGCAGCCACAGAGCACAGGGAGATCAGCTCCTTGCTTTGTGACCATCTAGAGGGGTGGGATTGGGAGGGTGGGAGGGAGGGAGATGCAAGAGGGAAGAGATATGGGGATATATGTATATGTACAGCTGATTCACTTTGTTATAAGGCAGAAACTAACACACCATTGTAAAGCAATTATACTCCAATAAAGATGTTTAAAAAAATTACAATTACTTTAATACATAAATTGGCCAGGTTTCTGGAAACTGCAAGAGAATTTTTAAAATAATAAATAACTTTTAAAAGTTCATTAAAGAATATCAATAAACTCCAGTATATTAAAAAAGCATAGAAATTAATAAAGAGAAACAAACAAATAAAGAAAAAGAGTGAAAATGAAAGCTATGAAACTTGCGACAATAGAAGAAATCAGTCTAATATATAATATGTGTACCTGTATATCAGTCCTAAAAGCGGAAGTGACTTTGGTAAAGATCTAGTTGAACTTTACCTCAAATAAGAGAATCAAAGCAAAACTGTGGAAGGTCATCAGTAAACATCTGACACTGATGTAAATGTAATTGTAAATTCAGTTAAAATGTTCAATATTGACGGTAACATTATTTGATTTTTGTTGATAATATAATAAATACAAATTTTGGAAGAAAAAGAAGAACAATAGACTTTTATATTATATAAAATATTAATATTATATTATGCTAAAATACATTAATATTATATTAATGCATATAGGTTTATGTTTATAATTTAATATATTAAATATACTATAATGATAACATTTATAATACAATAATATAATATATTATTTGTATGTATAAAACCTATTGGTTCTGTTTCTTTGGTGAACACTAATACAAGCATCTTTCACTCCTCTGCTTGCATCACATTTCCCTCTCACTCTCTCTCTCTGTAAATATATATAGAGAGAAAGAGATAAAGAGAGGGAAAGAGAGATTTATTTATTCTAAGGAATTGGCTCAGGTAATTACGGAGGCTGAGACATTTCATGATCTGCCACATGAAAACTAGATACCCAGAAGTGCTGGTGGTGCAAGTTCCAGTCCAAGTACAGAAGACTGATGTCCTAGCTTTAAACCAGTCAGGCAAAGAGAGCAAATTCGCTCTTACTCAGCCCACCTTTTCTTCTAGTCAGGCCTCCAAGGAATTGGATGAGGCCCATCCACATTGGGGAGGGTAATCTTCTTTATTCAGACTAACAGTTCAAAGGTCAGTCTCATCTCAAACACCCTCACAGACATACCCAGAATAATGTTTAACCAAATATTTATCTGGGCACCCTTGGCCCCATCAAGTTGACACATAAAGCTAGCCATCAGTGCTCATCAGTGGGCTTCCCCTCTTTTGCTGTTGGACTCTTCCTCCATCATGTAAACAAGTTCAGGTGAGCCATCCGGAAGCTGAGGGACCACACTGCAGAGAGACTGCAAGTCCACCTGTCTCAGCTGAGGTCCCAAATGCATGAATGAATTCCATCCCCACCAGCCAGACCACACAGGCCCACAGAAATGTGAGAAACAATCATTGTTTGAGGTTTAAACCATTAGGTTTTGAAACAGTTTCTTATATAACAAAAGCAAACCGATTTGCTAACTGAACACAATTTTAAAAGCTGATGTCACAGTTAAAACCAAGACCATATTCTAACCTGTGCTTAATAAATTTCAGTCTAAGACAGAAAATTCTACTCTGTACCTATTGCTTGGATACAGAGCATGAGAAATATGTAAACCTATTTTGGTTTTTTGTTATTAGCATCAAAGGATTTATACAAATTTTTTAAATAACAGATCAAACTTTAAAAAATCATAGTTGAGTAGACACAAATGTAAAATGAATCCCAAGGTCAACTTACAAAAAATGGCAAGAAGCAAATTAAATTTCCTGTGAGTATAAAAAAATACTGGAGACACCACTCCAGTTCTAAAATAATGACATAACCATTAACTTCACTAAACTCTTTTTTTGCTCTAACACTGTGTGTTTGTGTGTGTGTGTACACTGAGTGTTTTATGTGATACATATTATCATATATATGTGATATTGTCATCTGCAAACAGAGATACTTTTACTTCTTTCTTTCCAATCAGGATGCCTTTTGTTTCTTTTTCCTGCTTAGCTGCCCTGGCTCATACCTCCAGTACAATGCTGAATAGAAGGGGTGAGAGGGCTTCCCTGGTGGCGCAGTGGTTGAGAGTCCGCCTACCGATGCAGGGGACACGGGTTCGTGCCCCGGTCCGGGAGGATCCCACATGCCGCGGAGCGGCTGGGCCCGTGAGCCATTGGCCGCTGGGCCTGCGCGTCCGGAGCCTGTGCTCCGCAACGGGAGAGGCCACAACAGAGGGAGGCCCGCGTACCGCAAAAAAAAAAAAAAAGAAGGGGTGTGAGTGTACATCCTTGTCTTGTTCTTTATCTTAGAGGGAAAGCATTCAGTCTTTCACCTTAACTATGATATTAGCTGTAGGGTTTTGTAGATGCCCTTAATTAGGTTGAGGAAGTTCCCTTCAATTCCTAGTTTGTTGAACGTTTGATGCTGAAATAGTGTAGGATTGTGTCAGATGTTTGTTTTGTCAAATGTTTGTCTTGAATTTTTGTCTATTGAGATAATAATTTTTTCTTTATTCTCTTAATATGGCATATTACATTGATTTTCATATGTTGAAACAACCTTGCATTCTTGGGATAAATCTCACATGGCCATGGTGTTCACTTTTTCTATGTTTTGGATTAATTTGCAGGTATTTTGTTGAAGATGATGGTATATTTATTCATAAAGGATATTGGTCTGTAGTTTCCTTTTCTGTGATGTTTTATCTGGTTTTGATATCAGTGTAATACTGGCCTCATAGAATGAGTTGGGAAGTGTTCTCTCCTCTTCTTTTTTTTTTGGAGGGTGGGAGCTGTGTGAATAATTGGTATAAATAATTTTTTAAATGTTCGGTAGAATTCACCAGTTTGCTTAGTAATATTCTTGAGCTAATTCTGTAAAGTCTCTGTTCTTTGTCATGTGTGGCCACTGAAATCTTCTTCAGTTAGCTTAAGAATCAGCTAATGATAAGTAATTTTTTTAAAATTCCTGAAACCAATAAATCTCCCATTCTTTATTGATGAGCTTTGTATGCATGTTAAAGTAATCTCCAACACTCAGCTTACAACTCTGTCTTAGCTTCCACTTCCTGCTTGGCTGCTTCAAGGTCAGCCAGAGGTGAGAGCTAAGGTTCTTTCTGAGAATGCACACAGCACTACAGATGTGCATGAACTTTTAGATTCCCAGGAACACGTCCAAACTTTCCAAAGCCCCTATGGACACCTCACTGCTCGGACTTTTCTTTTCAAGCTGTTTTGGTTAATCTGTTGTCTGTGCCAAATGTTAACCATCACTTTAGGCATTATGGTTTTGAAACATTTGCCTGTAAATGTTTTTCATAAATGCCCCTTGGGGAGAGGCTTTTAGTACTGGGCAACCTTGAGTCAGATCAAATAAAGACAAGTTTTCCAATTGGAAAACCATCTAACAGATCAAATAATATCAATTCTTTGCGAATGCAGCTTTGAAAGAGCCCCAGCTCTGTTCTGCTTCCTCAAGTATTGGCAATGCAGGCTCTTGTTTTTCAAGGCCACTGCTGAGTTGGGGAGTGGGAGTTTGGAGTTGCTATCCTTACCAATATTTGGTAGTTTTTCTTGAATAAATACTTCCTGGCTTGCTTCCTTTGGTTAATTTCCAGAGTTCTGGAAAAAAAA
This sequence comes from Physeter macrocephalus, assembly GCF_002837175.3. Classification (NCBI taxonomy): domain Eukaryota; kingdom Metazoa; phylum Chordata; class Mammalia; order Artiodactyla; family Physeteridae; genus Physeter; species Physeter macrocephalus. The sequence goes on along the minus strand of NC_041223.1, from coordinate 18,540,573 downwards.
AAAAAATGATCCTATTTTGCCAGTCTGTTGATGTTGCTGTTGTAGTTTTTACGGAAAGATACATTTTTGGATGCCAGTTTCACTACACATCGCCATTAAATGTAAATTAACCTTATCAAAATTGAACTAATATGATAACAGTCAGTTCACCAGTATTGACCAGTAATCTTATGACAACTCAATCTTGCATACTAACAGAGGGAAAAATATACTATAATTAATTAATTAATTAACAAAAATAAATAAAAATATGCTAGTGCAAATCAGGTATTTCAACCATGAAACATGGCTGCAGGTAGTGACACAGGAATATCTTCTGCAAACATGAAGAACAATTAAGTATAAGCAACTTCTATAAGAGAAACACTATTCAATGGCAGCTCCAGGATCTAAACGAGTAAGTCAGAATTTTTTTTAATTAGGACTACAAATTATAAGATGCAGCTAAGAAATTAAGAGTAAATTCTACTTGTAGAGTTAACTCATCAAAATGAAAGCAAAGGCTCTTTATTAGAAACAGCCTGCATAAGAATATTAAACTCACTTTGTACTTAAACTCTCATCAAGGATGACTGATGATAGAAGAAAAAACTAAGAAGAAACATATTTTTGTGACCATACTTTTATTTGCTGACACTACAGAAAACCAAATCTCTACTACACAAAGCATGAGTTCATAATGGAAAAACACCAAAGCATCTAAATTTGACTGTATACTGTACTAAGTCAAAAGCAAACTCAGAAAATGCTCTACATGAAAACAAAGTTGATTTGCTGTTGATCGTATTGGTAATTTTGCATTTTCTTTCAGCTAGAGGTTTATTTTTAAATTCAATCTCCCCTGACTGAAATGAGGTTTTTAAAAATCGTGTATTTCATATTTGTCCTCACAGCAGTCAATGAGGTAGATGAGATAAACAGAACTATTCTGGGAGACACAGAATTCTAAATTAAATGATAAAGTGTGCCTTAAAATGACATGCAGTGCTTTGTGACCACCTAGAGGGGTGGGATAGGGAGGGTGGGAGGGAGACGCAAGAGGGAGGAGATATAGGGATATATGTATATGTAGAGCCGATTCACTTTGTTATAAAGCAGAAACTAACACACCATTGTAAAGCAATTATACTCCAATAAAGATGTTTTTTAAAAAAAGTGAAATGGACTAAGCGCTCTTTCAGTTGGATCATTCAGTATTTAAAAGGCCACTTTAATCTGATACCTTTTGGGGCACAGACAACAGACAACAAAAACACTTAGTTAATGATTGTGCATCATTATAAGGGGCAATTTAGAAGCGTATACAGAGCCAAACCCTACCTACAAAGTCATCACAAACCCCTGGGGTTAACTAAGAGGACTGCCATTGTCCTTTAAATTATACCACATGGCTTTAAAAAGCTATCATCCTTCTAAGAGTTTGCCTGTCTCTCAGGATAGTGGATTAACCCCTAATCTCACTTATCTGACTTCCCATTGCAATTACAGTCACTTCTACAATGTGAATAATTTATCATCCACTATTAGTTTTATGTGTTTTAACACTGTCTTTTTATGTAGATAATATGCTCCAGGAGTTCTTAAATTTCTCTATCACCCCCTCCTCTCCTCTCCTCTCCTCTCTTCTTTTATTCATGGGGTCTCCTTATTCCATTCCATCCCATTCTTTCCTGGGCAACAAGTGCCTCAGTGCTTCCCTCTACGAGAGCAATTCATTCAAACAGTTTTGAAACCCTAAAATCTTGCCGAATTAATTGAAAGAAACATTTCAACTTTACAGTGGTTCTGTCCTGTCTAAATATAATTTTGAGACGTCCTCCTATTTTATTCCTCATTTTCAAAAACTCATTGTCCAGTCTTACGTCTGTAGAGCGTTGCCTATTTTACTGTCCCCATTCCTCATTATCTAGTCACTGAAATATGGATTCTACCTCAACTATGCCACTGAAACAATTCACACTTTACAGACTTTGTCTTACTGGAAATTGCTGTAGCACTTGAAATTGACCACTCTCACCTTATTAAACACTCTTTCTTTGGCTCCCGTAATACCGAACCCTCTTTTCTCAGCCTCCTCCTCGGACCCACGTCATATGCTCAAACGCTTGTTTTCCTCGCAGATCTCCTAGAGGTTCTCCTCTTTTCACTGTATATACCATTCATGTGTGATTTCATCTTTCCCTTGGCAACAATTTCTAGCTTTAAATGAATGATTCCCAAATAATCTTTAGGCAGGAATTTTCTCTAGGGCTTTACATCTCCATATCCACCTGCCTTCTGAATATCTCCATTTGTATGTCTGACAGGATCCAAAATGTAGTCCATCCAAAACTGAACTCATTTTTAGTCCCATAATTTCTGCTTCTCCTCTCAGATTCTGTATCCTAGTGAATGCTGCCACTGAATAACAGATGCACTTGGATTCCTCCCCAAAATCCATCCTTTGGCCCTCTTCCTCCTTCCTAATAAAACTGCAATTTGTTCAGATTTTCGCCCTCCTCCATGAGACCCCTGAGCTCTAGCCCTGGGGTGTCCTAGTTCGTGGAAAATACTTTAAATCAATAATGGTAGAATGGGGCTTCCCTGGTGGCGCAGTGGTTGCGCGTCCGTCTGCCAATGCAGGGGAACCGGGTTCACGCCCCGGTCTGGGAGGATCCCACCTGCGCGTCCGGAGCCTGTGCTCCGCAACGGGGGAGGCCACAACAGAGGGAGGCCCGCATACCACAAAAAAATAAAAATAAAAATAAAAAAATAATGGTAGAATGATTTCCCTGGCCAGTAAGTGGGTTTGCATGAGCATGTGATAAAATTCTGGCCAGTGAGACATGAGCTGATGTCTCCTGAGGTGTTTCTGGGAAAGGTTTCTCACTCTTAATAAAAGACACAGGAAGAAACTTCCCCCTTTGCTGCCCTTGGTTGTTGGCCTTGGATTGGTACCTGAAACTGTCTCAGTCATCTTGTGTTTCCAGCAAGAATTTGCCTGAGAACAAACACATGATACAACAGAAGACAGAATCAAAAGAATGGTAAAGAAGCAGAACTAGAGCCCCATTCCTCAGGCTGCTCTTCTCTTGAATGATGGTTCAAATCAGTGGTTCTCAGACTTAGCCTGCAAAGACTTCTAAAATAGATATTGCTCAATTCCACCTCCAGAAATAGATAAAGAATATGTGGTACATATACACAATGGAATATTACCCAGTCATAAAAAGGAACGAAATTGTGCCATTTGCAGAGACGTGCATGGACCTAGAGACTGTCATACAGAGTGAAGTAAGTCAGAAAGAGAAAAACAAATATTGTATAATACCGCTTACATGTGGAATCTAGAAAAACGGTCCAGATGAACTTATTTGCAAAGCGGAAATAGAGACACAGATGTAGAGAACAAACATATGGATACTAAGTGGGGAAGGGGGTGGTGGGATGAATTGGGAGACTGGGGCTGACATATACACGCTACTATGTATACAATAGATAACTAATGAGAACCTACTGTATAGCACAGAGAACTCTATTCAATGCTCTGTGGTGACCTAAATGGGAAGGAAATCCAAAAAAGAGGGGATATATGCGTATGCATAGTTGATTCACTTTGCTGTACAGCAGAAACTAACACAACATTGTAAAGCAATTAAACTCCAATAAAAATTAATTTTAAAAAATTCCACCGCCAGAGATTTTGATTAAGTAGGTCTATAGTGGGACTCAAGAATCTGCATCTCTAACAAGTTCCCAGGTGATGCTAGTACTGCTTGTCCAAGGAAAGTACTTTGAGAACCACTGGTTTAAATCACTGACCCAAGTTTCCTACTATATGCAGCCAAACGCATTTTAATGGATAAAGCTATGCACTCCATTGTCAAAACCAGAATCTTGTGTCTCACTCCAAACTCTCTTCTTTTCTCCACACGTACAATCTATCCAGAAATGTTATTCATTCTACCTTCTAAATAGTTCTCATATTTGTATGCTTTTTCCATAGGGAACATCATTTCTTAGTTTAAGCCACCATCATCTCTCCCTTGGATTTTACTGCAACACTCCAACTAGCCGTCTACTCCCACTCTCTCCCCTTTTAGCAAGCAGTTCACTGCCATCAGGGGAAGATTTCAGAAATGCAAATTTTGTCATTTCTCATTTGCTCAAAACTTCACAGAGGCTCCCCAGGCCTTCTAGTACCTTGAACAGCAGTCCTCGGTCCCACATACTGCAGACTCATTCCTGGTCGCTCTGCATCTTACACTTGCCTACAACAGCTTTAGCTTTCCGGAATGTCTCTAGTTCAGAATGTCTTGAGTTCACTGTGCTCCTGGCTCCTCTGTGCCTTTCATACACTCTTCTGTTCTCTTCCACCCTAGCCCCTTCTCCTTTACTTGCATGGACCTTATTTATCTCAAATTAAAGGTTCTGTTTAGATATTTCTTCCTCAAAGGATTCTTCCCTGATCTCCCAAGTGTGCGTTTGAGACACCTCCCTCGAGCTCTCACAACACTCTTTGCTTCCCTTCCAAAGGCATCTCTTTTATTGCCTCATAATGACCTCTCTCCTCATCTGTACACGTGGGGGGATCAGGGACCATGTCTACCTCATCCGCCTTATGAATCCCTCACATAATGCTTAGGACCACATTGTCATTATCCTCCTCATCCTCTTCATCATCTCATCTTCCTCCTCCTCATCTAACAGACACTAAACTAAAGGTCTTACATATTTAATGTTCGAACTACCGTATCTTTCCCATAAGGAAAATTAGGTTCAAAGAGATGAGGTAATTCACCCCGGGGGGCAGTTAGCAATGAAAGGGCAGGATTTGAACCCAAAGCGAGTCTAACCCTAGAGTTCACTCTCCATTCCTTCTTCTTCTGCTAACAGTACAATGACCCCTGATTTTCCTCTAGGAAACCACCCCCTCTCCACCAGTTCCCCACCTCCCCTTGCCTGAGATTCCAATTCTTCTATTACTAGCCATCCCTCCCACACCCGGCAGCACACCTGTGCCACACATCCAGTGGCCTGCGGGAAGAGGCTTAATTGCAGTTTGCCAGAGGGGTACAAAGCCTGTCACTGGTCCCATTCCCAGTTCACCCAGGTATCTCTTCACCACGCTCTGGGGAATGACTGCTCAGTGATCCTTTTCACTACACAGGTAAGACTGGGCGTATACTGGAGAGAAAGTGCTATCCTTTCAAGAATTTATGTAGCATGCCCCAATCCAAATTCTGAAAACACTAGGTTCTAAGAGGAAAAATAAGTGTCAATGGACTCTTTAGGTTTGATAAATTAATAAAGCTAATAGCACAAAAAGAAAAATTATTCTGAAATACAAACATGAAAAATCCAACTGTTTATAAAGCCCATCTCCAGGCCTCTCCTGACACGTGCACACTCCTCTGTTGCTATCCTGTCTGTCTCTGTGGCATATGACAGATTCTGCGAACTCTTGAGCACAATCACTGTTTTTCATCCCTGGATGCCCATCATCGACAACAGTTCCTGACATAATACTGGTGGTCAAAAAACATGCGAAAGCAGTCGTGCATATAATCCAATGTTTCCATCAAAGTCTCTTCCCTCTCAGCATGACAGCTGAAAACGAAAGTTGGTGGAATAATTTTGAATTTGAGCTTTACATTTGTCTGACCAGAGGCGAGTGTTAGTATCTGAGAATTAAAATGGAAAGTTAAGTTGTCCTCTCCTCTGTCATCTCCAATCCTCGGAGGCAGAGAGATTTACATAACTGTCACCCTGCCCGTATTCCATCCAAATTTCACTTTGCTGCCACGCATGGCCCCTCTGACCCTGGAGTAGCACTCTCTTACGCCTTAATCAACTTCCTTCACTCTGGGGCAGCCTATATACAGCCTCTCATTTTCTACACAGGCAGGCATCTTGATACCATTCAGTATTCTCTAGTGACAAGGCCACGCATGATAGAGCAGAGGGAAGGGCAAGGTGAAGGACAGACCCCGGGGCCTTCCTGCCATCACTCCGCTCTTTCCTTAGCCAGGCAGTGGCTACCCTGCAGAAACAGTGCACAGATGCCTGGCAGCCTACTGGAGCATCTATTCTTGACACTGAAGAATTTTTTTTCTAGTCAGCACTGTGATACTGTAATGAGTAGACTCAGAGCCTCAAAATTAAAGCTTCCTGAGAAAAGAACATCCTGAAGATCGTTTGACCTATATCACCGAAATTCGTTTTAATGCGTGGTGACTCAATCCTGTTTGTTCATTGCTAACATAAACAGGGCTGATTTTTAAGGGTGTGCCTGGTTAAACATATGGTAGACACCCTCTTTATTAAGACTAACACCTGGTTAGAAGCTGCAGTTTATTTTGTGGAGAGTGTTTAGTTTTCACACAGAATAGAAACCGAGAAAGAGGTAGTTCAATGAGATTGACAGATGTCAGATCCTGAGTGTCCTTCTATATCCTTCATTTTTACTATAAAGGACATTATTAGGACACTTGGCAAAACTTTGAATGGGGTCTGAAGATTACAGGGAGGTGATGTATCATTGTTAATGTCTGAATTTGATGGTTGTATTACCATCATCTTGGGCACCTACCATATGCAAAGAACTGTGAGGTACAGAAAAAAAGGACAAGAATTGTCCCAGGTTAATTACAGTGTAACAGAAGAGATATCAGGTGCATGTAAAAGATGGGACCTCAGACACTCCTGAGAGAAACTTTTGTATAGTTTTTTGAACCAGGGTTTCTCTATGGTCCATTAGAATCTTTCTTCAGCTATTTTTACACCTTGATTCTGATATTTTGTCCTATTTTAAGGGACTTATAGAGTTTGGTTAGTTATTTTGGGAAAGAAAATCTTATGTACTATTGTGTTTTAGTGGTACATTCCATAAAGCTAAACAGTTCTTCCTTTATTTACCTTGTTTTTCTAGGACAAATGTATGGAATTAAAACAGACTAAAGGACCAGGCTGTATAACACTATTTCAGGAACCTCAAACTTAAAGCCAAGGTACATGAGCTCCAATCCTCACTCTATTAATAAACTACTTGCTGTGCAAATTTTGGAAAATATTGACCTGTCTCCCTCATGAGGTTGTCCTGAGGAGCATATTAGATGATTTGTAAAAGTAAGTTGACAACCATTGTAAAGCAATTACACTCCAATAAAGATGTAAAAAAAAAAAAAAAGTAGGTTGACAAAATATAATATGCAGTATAAAAATAGGGTGTCATATTTAAAGAAGTTACTAAAATAAGACGATAAACACAAAGCCTGTGTGAAAAAGAACACGTGAGACTGCTTTTTGCTAGAATTACCTATTTTCTCTGCATACTTTCAAAGACCTTTGGAGTAGGAAAGACTTTCTGAATCTTAAGTGCTTGTCTGAGAAGTCTAAAGAGGTAGACGTCCTCTTCTACTATGTGATATTTAGATTACATCTATAAGTAAATTTAATCCAGTAGGTGCTAGACTGTATCTTTGGTTATTTGGCGTAAAGGTCCAAATCAAAAATTGAAGTTCAAATTCTTCTCTCTGGATAATTTGATCAATTATTCCTTAGAACTACTTAGAAATAAGGCATGACATAACCAAAAGACCAACTGACTATGACTAACAGACTAACATCATCAGTGGGGAGCCTAATTGCATAATTTGGGCTCAAAGTTGATATGAGGAAGTGGACTCCATTTTTTTCTGTGCACAGAGCTTAGTTCATACCGCAGGCTTTCACAGCACTGAAGCCACTCACAAGAGAATAAGATTCTTACCCAAGTGTCTAGGACTTTGTTCCTGCAGCATAGCATAACCACCTAAGCCTTACATCTAATCATTATTTCCTTTTATCTCACACAGTAACCCTTACATTTATTAGCAGAAAACCACCATATAACACCCTTTATACTACATTGCTATTTTTTTTTACTGTGATGCTTATATTCTCAGTACTACTTATTGTACCATATTTTCACAAAATTAAAAAGGGTTAAAAACTTTTTTTCTTTTTGGTCTAAATATCAAAGATCAGTTCATTCAGGTAGTATAGAGTGGATGAGTTTTCCAAAAGAAGATTTCTTTTCTTTCACAGGCTGGCCAAGAAAATGTATAAATACTCCACCAAGTCACATCTTGTTACGAGTCATTTGATTACTGGTAGCTGGCATGTAGAGCAATGAAAATGCAGTTTTAAAAAATTAAATGCTGAGCTGGTCGCACTCAGACACCAGGCAAATATAAATACGAATCCTGTGATTTTATCATAAGGAAGCTATTTGTCTTATTTATTTCCAGCTTCCAGCACAGTGTCTGATCATAGTAACCACTCAGTAAATATTTGTTTTACATGATCTGGTAAAATAGAAACAGCCAGAGAAAATAGCTAGATCTGAATGGGGACTGTGGTAAGTTTTCTTCTTTGCTATGCTTTTCCTTTCTTTTCTAGAAGCCAAAAGTGTTTTCTGTACAGGTAATTCACACCAGCAATTCCCTTACAGCAAATTTCCAAGTAACTATAAGTCTCCTTAAAAGGTTACATAGAGAAAGTCACCGTTCACAGTGGTTAGAAAGCATTCTAATGAGACAGACTGCAGCTTTTTGAAAAGGATATGAAGTAACCTGAGCCCTGCACAACAGGCTCTTACCCCAGACCACCCTGTATAGAACTGCTTCTTACAACACGATTTGCAGGCGGAACAATCACCAAGGAAGAATAAATTAAACATGCAACCATTTTTCAAAGTGAGTTATTTTATATTCTAATAGTTTTTATATGATATACTTTCTAATTAATCTCAAACTCTTCAACATAAGCACTGAAAAATAAACCCTTAAATTTCTTTTCTCTAGGCAAAATGTAAAATTGAGGCTAAGAATCTATACTGACTGTGGGTCTGGTTCATCCAATCACACTGCAAATTCTTTAACTTTCTTCCCATCTCCCTACAAAGTATTATAAACCAAGAAGAATTTTCAACTTGAACATCATTATAAATTTAGGGGATGTGGTAGACACAAATGACAAATCTGTATTAAAATGAAAATATAGATACAAGGTCTGGAAACATTGTCTGTTTTTAATTTGCTTAAGTGGATGTGCTGTATGTCATGAGGCCATGAAGGAAACAAGGTTATCATGTTACAGTCAGAAGCTGCAGAAGCTAGAAGCCTTTGTCCAGACAGGTATGGACAGAAACCACCCAGAGGAAGACTTTTCCAAGCTTTGAATATGCTGGTGCAAGAAGAAAAGAGTACAAAAAACAACTAAGATAAAAAGATCAAAGATGGTGGATCTGAGAGAGAGTAATATGAGGAGGGCGTGAGAGAGAATGAGAAAATAGAGGAGGAAAATCAAAGATAAATCTGTCTATTCCAACGTACTTGAAGAGTTTTAAGAATGTTTGTATACACAATGGAATATTACGCAGCCATAAAAAAGAATGAAATAACGCCATTTTTAGGAACATGGACGGACCTAGAGATTGTCATACTGAGTGAAGTCAGACAGAGAAAGAGAAATATCGTATGATATCACTTATATGCGGAATCTAAAAAGAAATGATACAAATGAACCTATTTACAAAACAGAAACAGACTCACAGACTTAGAGAATGAATTTATGGTTATGGGGGCGGAAGGGTGGAGGGAAAGGATAGTTAGGGAGTTTGGGATGGACATGTACACACTGCTATATTTAAAAAGGATAACCAACAAGGACCTACCATATAGCACAGGGAACTCTGTTCAATGTTATGTGGCAGCCTGGATGGAAGGGGAGTCTGGGGGGAGAATGGATACATATATATGTGTAGTTGAGTTGCTTTGCTGTGCACCTTGGGGGGAGAATGGATACATATATATGTATAGTTGTATACACATACATATATATGTGTAGTTGAGTTGCTTTGCTGTGCACCTGAAACTATCACAACGTTGTTAATTGGCTATACTCCAATATAAAATAAAAAGTTTTTTTAAAAAGTGTTTTAAGCTGGGATGAAGTGAGAGAGTGGCATGGACTTATATATACTACCAAATGTAAAATAGATAGCTAGTGGGAAGCAGCCACATAGCACAGGGAGATCAGCTCAGTGCT
>NC_041223.1:18522099-18523044 GCF_002837175.3 Physeter macrocephalus | reverse complement strand
TGTCTGTTTTTAATTTGCTTAAGTGGATGTGCTGTATGTCATGAGGCCATGAAGGAAACAAGGTTATCATGTTACAGTCAGAAGCTGCAGAAGTTAGAAGCCTTTGTCCAGACAGGTATGGACAGAAACCACCCAGAGGAAGACTTTTCCAAGCTTTGAATATGCTGGTGCAAGAAGAAAAGAGTACAAAAAACAACTAAGATAAAAAGATCAAAGATGGTGGATCTGAGAGAGAGTAATATGAGGAGGGCGTGAGAGAGAATGAGAAAATAGAGGAGGAAAATCAAAGATAAATCTGTCTATTCCAACGTACTTGAAGAGTTTTAAGAATGTTTGTATACACAATGGAATATTACGCAGCCATAAAAAAGAATGAAATAACGCCATTTTTAGGAACATGGACGGACCTAGAGATTGTCATACTGAGTGAAGTCAGACAGAGAAAGAGAAATATCGTATGATATCACTTATATGCGGAATCTAAAAAGAAATGATACAAATGAACCTATTTACAAAACAGAAACAGACTCACAGACTTAGAGAATGAATTTATGGTTATGGGGGCGGAAGGGTGGAGGGAAAGGATAGTTAGGGAGTTTGGGATGGACATGTACACACTGCTATATTTAAAAAGGATAACCAACAAGGACCTACCATATAGCACAGGGAACTCTGTTCAATGTTATGTGGCAGCCTGGATGGAAGGGGAGTCTGGGGGGAGAATGGATACATATATATGTGTAGTTGAGTTGCTTTGCTGTGCACCTGAAACTATCACAACGTTGTTAATTGGCTATACTCCAATATAAAATAAAAAGTTTTTTTAAAAAGTGTTTTAAGCTGGGATGAAGTGAGAGAGTGGCATGGACTTATATATACTACCAAATGTAAAATAGATAGCTAGTGGGAAGCAGCCACATAGCACAGGGAGATCAGCTCAGTGCT
>NC_041223.1:18513200-18516662 GCF_002837175.3 Physeter macrocephalus | reverse complement strand
TGTCTGTTTTTAATTTGCTTAAGTGGATGTGCTGTATGTCATGAGGCCATGAAGGAAACAAGGTTATCATGTTACAGTCAGAAGCTGCAGAAGTTAGAAGCCTTTGTCCAGACAGGTATGGACAGAAACCACCCAGAGGAAGACTTTTCCAAGCTTTGAATATGCTGGTGCAAGAAGAAAAGAGTACAAAAAACAACTAAGATAAAAAGATCAAAGATGGTGGATCTGAGAGAGAGTAATATGAGGAGGGCGTGAGAGAGAATGAGAAAATAGAGGAGGAAAATCAAAGATAAATCTGTCTATTCCAACGTACTTGAAGAGTTTTAAGAATGTTTGTATACACAATGGAATATTACGCAGCCATAAAAAAGAATGAAATAACGCCATTTTTAGGAACATGGACGGACCTAGAGATTGTCATACTGAGTGAAGTCAGACAGAGAAAGAGAAATATCGTATGATATCACTTATATGCGGAATCTAAAAAGAAATGATACAAATGAACCTATTTACAAAACAGAAACAGACTCACAGACTTAGAGAATGAATTTATGGTTATGGGGGCGGAAGGGTGGAGGGAAAGGATAGTTAGGGAGTTTGGGATGGACATGTACACACTGCTATATTTAAAAAGGATAACCAACAAGGACCTACCATATAGCACAGGGAACTCTGTTCAATGTTATGTGGCAGCCTGGATGGAAGGGGAGTCTGGGGGGAGAATGGATACATATATATGTGTAGTTGAGTTGCTTTGCTGTGCAATAAATGTGATGGTAAGAACTCAAAAAAAAAAGAATGTTTAGATTCTTTCACATGGTTATTTTACTTCTAGGAGTATATAATAAAGGAATAGTGTGAACTTTGAATAATGCATAAGAGTAACTTATGTGGGAAAAAAACTGGAAACAATCTTGTGCAAAATAGGAAAATATTAAGTAAATTATCAAGCACTAATAAGATGGAATATTTAAGATGTTTAATCTTGGATAGAGTATTTCAATGACATGAGAAATTATTATGGCAGAATGTTAAAAAGAAAGAATAAAATTGTAACTAGAGTATAATGTCAACTTTGAAAATAAAAAAGAAATAAGGCTTGAAGTAAATATTTTTAAATGGTAAAAAAAAAAAAAAATGATAAACATGTCCATTCCAAAGAGAAATTCCTGGGACCAGAGACAACGATCCCACCTACTACATGGCCAGCAGTGGCTTAAAACCCTTCTTAGCATATCTTTGAATTCGTAAGGGTTTATCTTCTCATGACTCTTTGTCCCTAGCCCCTGCATCTACTCATGCTGTTTATTTCACCCCATGTCAACCTAATCTGGAAACCTCAGTATCAAGCATTATCATCAATTTTCATAAAATTGAAACTCACCCTGAACATTTCTGAGTTGAGTAGAAATCTACCGATGATCTTAATCATCAGGATGACTGATGGGAGAATGAATGACGAGACAGAAATACACTTCACATTACATTCTGCCATTTTACTGGCCTCATTCCATCTTCCTATCTTCTCTTTCTTTTCAGGAGTGAAACACAAAATCTATTTTCCTGTCTTACTTGGAACATCTTAGCAATGCCACTGAAACTTTTGCACCAGCAATAACTAAGCCCCTGGGTATATACAGAAGGAGGGGTGAGCTGTGGAGGCTGACTTTCTACCAATAATTGTCAATGCTTTCTTCAATTTCTTTTTTTTCTTTAAATCTTTGGCCACGCTGTGAGGCATGCGGGATCTTAGTTCCCTGACCAGGGGATCAAACCTGTGCCCCCTGCACTGGGAGCGCAGAGTCTTAACAACTGGACCACCATGGAAGTCCCACTTTCTTCCATTTAAAGTAGGATGGTGTGAATATCATATTTTCACTTCATTACAAATATGAAACTTCTTAGGGATCTTACGCAGTCAGTAAGATCTTATTTTCAAAGAACATTTGTGAACATAAAATGCTTATGATATGATAAATGGGGCATAAAGATATATATGTGATATAATAATTTATATAAAAGTCATATATATTTATAGTCATAAAAATGACTTCAGAAAAATACATAAATACTTTAAAAATAAAATATTTAAAGTATCTCTGAACAGTGGAGTTGTAGGTGATTATTACTTTCCCCTTTAGAGTCTTCAGTAGATGTTTTATCAGGAAGAATTTTTTTTTTAAATCAGAAAGAAAAATATAACTCTTACTTTTAAAGATGTCTTAGGGTCATACTAAGTAAAATTGCTTTTATAGTAAAGTAATCTCTGGTTAGTTAGAGTTACAGAAAGCAGGTGAAGTCACTGCAAGTTTCCCTTTAAATGTGAAATACATACGTTACTTGTCCTTGAAACTCAAGCCATTTGATTCCTTGAGACACTATGAATTTGATTTCTCCTTGGGGAACTCAATCCTTTTCAGAGTTTAAGTGATACATTAGCTGAAAAGAAAGAGAAAAAGACAGAGAAATTGTAAAAATAATATATAAACTAGAGATGCAGTTGCATATATTTTTAAAAGAATTTCTTTCAATAAAAATTTTCATTATGAAGGATTTAAACAAGTTTTATAGTTTGAGGACTTAGCTATGATCTTCTAAAGTTTGGTGAAATGATGAAATTCTACCTGAGGGCCAACTTTTTTAAAAGTTGTTGATAATGATAATGATATGAATAAGAAAAGTTCCTGTCCTTAAGCACTTCAGATTCTATGGAAGACACTCAAGACACACTGGTAGGAAACCAAAGTTACACAGTTCCTTTCTTGCCTTGAGACTCTAATTACAATTAATGCTTACTTTTCACCTCTGAAAAAACACTTTCAGTCTGTATGTGTCCCTAGGTCTGAAGTGGGTCTCTTGTAGACAGCATATATACAGGTCTTGTTTTTGTATCCATTCAGCCAGTGTATGTCTTCTGGTTGGAGCATTTAATCCATTTACATTTAAGGTAATTATCAATATGTATGTTCCTATTGCCATTTTCTTAATTTCGGGGGCTTTGTTATTGTAGGTCTTTTCCTTCTCTTGTGTTTCCTGCCTAGAGAAGTTCCTTTAGCATTTGTTGTAGAGCTGGTTTGGTGGTGCTGAATTCTCTTAGCTTTTGCTTGTCTGTAAAGGTTTTAATTTCTCCATCAAATCTGAATGAGATCCTTGCTTGGTAGAGTAATCTTGGTTGTAGGTTTTTCTCCTTCATCACTTTAAATATGTCCTGCCACTCCCTTCTGGCTTGCAGAGTTTCTGCCGAAAGATCAGCTGTTAACCTTATGCGGATTTCCTTGTGTGTTATTTGTTGTTTTTCTCTTGTTGCTTTTAATATTTTCTCTTTGTATGTAAATTTTGATAGTTTGATTAATATGTGTCTTGGCGTGTTTCTCCTTGGATTTATCCCGTATGGGACTCTCTGTGCTTCCTGGACTTGATTGACTATTTCCTTTCCCATATTATGGAAGTTTTCAACTATAA
>NC_041223.1:18511425-18512594 GCF_002837175.3 Physeter macrocephalus | reverse complement strand
GCCGCTCCGCGGCATGTGGGATCCTCCCAGACCGGGGCGCGAACCCGGTTCCCCTGCATCGGCAGGCGGACGCGCAACCACTGCGCCACCAGGGAAGCCCCGATCACTGTTTGCTCTTTAGTTCTTCTAGGTCCTTGTTAAACGTTTCTTGTATTTTCTCTATTCTATTTCCAAGATTTTGGATCATCTTTACTTTCATTATTTTGAATTCTTTTTCAGGTAGACTGCCTATTTCCTCTTCATTTGTTAGGTCTGGTAGGTTTTTGCCTTGCTCCTTCATCTGCTGTGTGTTTTTCTGTCTTCTCATTTTGCTTAACTTACTGTGTTTGGGTCTCCTTTTCACAGCCTGCAGGATCGTAGTTCCCGTTGTTTTTGGTGTCTGTCCCCAGTGGCTAAAGTTGGTTCAGTGAGTTGTGTAGGCTTCCTGGTGGAAGGGACTGGTGCCTGTGTTCTGGTGGATGAGGCTGGATCTTGTCTTTCTGGTGGGCATGTCCATGTGTGGTGGTGTGTTTTGGGGTGTCTGTGGCCTTATTATGATTACAGGCAGCCTCTCTGCTAATGGATGGGGCTGTGTTCCTGCCTTGCTAGTTGTTTGGCATAGCATGTCCAGCCCTGTAGCTTGCTGGTTGTTGAGTGAAGCCGGGTCTTGGCGTTGAGATGGAGATCTCTGGGAGATTTTCGCCGTTTGTTATTACGTGGAGCTGGGAAGTCTCTTGTGGACCAGTGTCCTGAACTTGGCTCTCCCACCTCAGAGGCACAGCCCGGATGCCTAGCTGGAGCACCAAGAGCCTTTCACCCACATGGCTCAGAATAAAAGGGAAAGAGGAAGGAAGGAAAGAAAGAAAGAGAGAGAGAGAGAGAGAGAGAGAGGGAGATAGGGAGGGAGGGAGGAAGATAAAATAAAATAAAATAACATTATTAAAATAAAAAATAATTATTAAGAAAAAAATTTTTTTAAGTAGGGAAAAAAAAACCGTACAGACAGAACCCTAGGACAAGTGGTAAAAGCAAAGCTATACAGACATAATCACACACAGCAGCATACACATACACACTCACACAAAGAGAAAAGGGGAAAAAAATATATATCTTTGCTCCCAAAGTCCACCTCCTCAATTTGGGATGATTCGTTGTCTATTCAGGTATTCCACAGATGCAGGGTACATCAA
>NC_041223.1:18510646-18511087 GCF_002837175.3 Physeter macrocephalus | reverse complement strand
CTTTTGCTTGTCTGTAAAGGTTTTAATTTCTCCATCAAATCTGAATGAGATCCTTGCTTGGTAGAGTAATCTTGGTTGTAGGTTTTTCTCCTTCATCACTTTAAATATGTCCTGCCACTCCCTTCTGGCTTGCAGAGTTTCTGCCGAAAGATCAGCTGTTAACCTTATGCGGATTTCCTTGTGTGTTATTTGTTGTTTTTCTCTTGTTGCTTTTAATATTTTCTCTTTGTATGTAAATTTTGATAGTTTGATTAATATGTGTCTTGGCGTGTTTCTCCTTGGATTTATCCCGTATGGGACTCTCTGTGCTTCCTGGACTTGATTGACTATTTCCTTTCCCATATTATGGAAGTTTTCAACTATAATCTCTTCAAATATTTTCACAGTCCCTTTCTTTTTCTCTTCTTCTGGGACCCCTATAATTCGAATGTTGGTGCATTT
>NC_041223.1:18475890-18510627 GCF_002837175.3 Physeter macrocephalus | reverse complement strand
CAGCCCCCGCCCGCCCCGGCGGGTGAGCAGACAAGCCTCTCGGGCTGGTGAGTGCTGGTCGGCACCGCTCCTCTGTGCGGGAATCTCTCCGCTTTGCCCTCCGCACCCCTGTTGCTGCGCTCTCTTCCGTGGCTCTGAAGCTACCCCCCCACCGCCCATCCCCCATCCCCACCAGTGAAGGGGCTTCCTAGTGTGTGGAAACCTTTCCTCCTTCACAGCTCCCTCCCACTGGTGCAGGTCCCGTCCCTATTCTTTTGTTTCTGTTTTTACTTTTTTCTTTTGCCCTACCTGGGTACGTGGGGAGTTTCTTGCCTTTTGGGAAGCCTGAGGTCTTCTGCCAGCGTTCAGTGGGTGTTCTGTAGGAGCTGTTCCACATGTAGATGTATTTCTGATGTATTTGTGGAGAGGAAGGTTATCTCCGCGTCTTACTCTTCCGCCATCTTGAAGCTTCTTACGGGTTTTATACTTCACACGTCTTCATAGGATTATTAGATATTTTAAGTACAAATTCTACGTACATCTAGACATATCTTTATACCAGAGAAGAGCCTCTAATTGTAAACCCAATGACCATGAAAATTATAAGAATGAAACAGCACTTCTATTTTCTCCTTAAGAGTTGAATAAATCAAATTTTCTTCCCATTTGCTGTGATTCAGAGTTAGTATTTGTAGTTTCTGGGTTAGATGTATGGAGTCAGTGAAATGCCACTAGAAATTTTAAGACTCATAATACATAAAAAAGACATCTTTAGCAAGACAAATATTAGAATAATACTGTATCTTTTTATTAAATGTATTCTTCAATTTTTATAGAAAGAAAAGTCAAAATTTTAAACTCAAGTTTGGTTTTAAAAAAATGCTATAGGGCTTATTTGTATTTTTCTCAATAATACAGTTTATAGTGTTTATTTATAATATATACCACATTATAAAATATTCCATATAACTTTTATAAGGATCACTTTTACAGTAAAATGTCTGTAATATATTAAATGTGCTTTTCAAATAATTTTGACTATAATAAAACATTTGAGCAAAACTATGCTAAGCATATCTTACCAGAATCCACTTTCTATGTCTCACCTTAAATTACTTTTAAATAAAGAGTAATAGCATGCTACATGATACATAGCCACACCTCTAATATATAAAAGATACATTTAAAAGGAAAAATATATGCACACTTTTTGTCTGATGGAATCACTGCCTTTAATATAGAGCACAATAAATAAAATGGTCTTTGTTTTTCCAACACATCCACTCATCTTCCTCTCTTTAGAAATACAAAACTTCTAAAATTCTCATTTCTGTGATTTGTTTGTTGAAAATTTGATTAAAATTTTACATTGATTTGCATAAACTTTGAACAGAATAATTTTTTTTCATTGAGTAAATTTTTACTGAGCGTCTACTATGTTCCAGACACTATGTTAGGCCCTCCAGATATGCTGATGAACAAAATTATTATGATCCTTGCCTTCACAGAACTTAGAAATTGAAGGAAAATTAGACATTTCATAAATAATCTCACAAACAAAAACACAGCTACACACCTGAGGAGTCCAATAAAAGAGAAGCACAGGTTTTACAAAAAAGCTTAAGAGGTTGAGGGAAAGGGTTAACTTAGGTTAGGGAAGTTAAGGAAAATCTGAGGGAGTAACTCGTTCTGCCTGGAAGAAGAGAAGGATTTAGCAGGTGAAGCACTGGAGGAGGAATGTTCTAGGCAGAGAAAGGAGTGTATGCAAAAGGCTTCCAATGCAAAAGAGCTCCATGCATCTGAGGTACTGAAAATGGGTGGGTAGCAGCAGCCTGTGGGGATGATGGGAGATTGAGGCCAGCAAGATTGATAGTGCTCAGAGCTCACCTGGTCTTATATGTTCTTTATTGAGATAATTGGCACAGCCTGAATGGGGCTTGAACATAAGAGGGTAGTGAGTTTAACTTCCTGGTTTTGATGGTTACATTTTGTTTACATAATACAATGCCCTATTTGTAGGAAATATACACTAAAGTACTCAGGATTAAAGCATCATTTGGGCAATTGACGCTCAAATATTTCAGGGAAGAAAAAAGTTCTTTGTGTGGTACTTGCAACTTTTTAGTAAGCTTGAAACTGTTTCTAATAACGAAAAAAGAAACAAAATTGGAGAGTGAAATTTCCTTTCTCCTACCGTTTAAGAGATTTCCATTCCATTTTTGTGGTTTGTTTTTTTTTTAACAACAACAAAATGTGACTGGAATAATTTTACAGTATTCAAGGAAATATAACTTGTGGGGCAATTTGTCTTCCTTATTAGATACAGATTCATGTAATATGTTTCCTGTATATTCAGAGATGAGATATTAGGAAGCAGTTATTTTTTTTAACATCTTCACTGGAGTATAATTGCTTTACAATGGTGTGTTAGTTTCTGCTTTATAACAAATTGAATCAGCTCCACATATACATATATCCCCATATCTCCTCCCTCTTGCATCTCCCTCCCACCCTCCCCATCCCACCCCTCTAGGTGGTCACAAAGCACTGAGCTGACCTCCCTGTGTTATGTGGCTGGGAAGCAGTTATTTTTAATCTAGCGCTCTAACTGGGCTTTCTATAGACAGATATACTCCTCTGTGTAGACAGGTGGTTTGGAACAGAGAGAGGGAAAAACAGGTTCCACCTGGGTGATCTATCTGTAGAGCACCTTTCTTTGACCCTTTAAAGTTCAGTCTTCCCCCAGGCTCTAGGACAGCAAAGACACTATCAGGCCTGCTCCGAACATATGAGGCACGAATGTAGGCCTACATACCAGAGGTTGGAATATTTTAAAATTATAAACCAAGCTAATAAACTATCAAATAAAATATATTTTATCTTTCTTGACAGTATACCTTCATAGACATCTAGAAGGTGCATTTAGAATTTATAAATAAAAATTCGAATTCCATCTTAGAATTCCTCCCTAGAATACATAGTTCAAGGAAGAATGACCCATACCCATTCTCTTCCCACATCAGGGTCCCGCCCACAGGCAAAGGCTGTTCCTCACACATATGTGGACATCTCCACAGACCGCTGCTCCCTCCACCACCACCCCTTGGGTCTAGGAATAAACTGTAGGAATTCCTCCAGTATCTCAGTGATTCTCTTGGGATTTCCATTACATGATTTTTTTTTATAACATTCCAGGACTTTTGATAAATATAAACATTCACGTCTAATATTAGCTGAACATTATATGTTTACTAAATATATATAGTTTTGTTTACATAGGTTCTTTTCTTTTCATGTAATATAAATAATAACGTGTATAGCTCTTCAGCATGTTTTGTTGCTCTAGAATAAGTCTTGGAGATCTATCCAACTCTACCTCTGATTTTGCCCTAAAAAATCATAGACATCATTGTGTACATCAGATTGAATGTACAATGGCCAGACCATGTAAATGGAACTCTGACACACAATCTATAGCAACCAGCTCAGGAAACCAAACTATTAGCTAGAGTAACCAGCCCAGAAAGCCAGCCTGCTAGCTGTAAGTCAGACTTGTAGAAACTAGCAACTGACCCAGGAAGTTAAACAATAATCCCTAAAACACTTAGCCCCAAATGGCCAGGACTTGATTAATAACTGACAGCTTCCCTAACTTTTGTCCTGGCTTCCAATGTAGGGCCAATTAGGGGGCATATACGCACCCCTAACCAATCACATAGGATTTCCCACTTCTACTTAGCCCACCTACAGCTTTCCTATACCAACAGCCTTCAATCAGAGCACACCTGAAGCCTTTCCTTTTATTTTGTATAAAGCTTTCTGGCTCCTCTGCCTGTCTTTGCGTCTCTGCCAAACACAAGTAATAGTGGCTGACTCTTTTCCTATAACAAGCTCAGAATAAATAACCTTTGCTTGTTCTCATTTGGTTAGTCTTTGTTTATTTCCACATGTAGCAGGCAGTGATAGATTTCACGCTTAATATCATTTATTGTAATGAAGCAGTTGGCAAATTTAACTCTAACATATGTTTGGTTAATATTTATTTATTTTTAATTTACTGAATTAAGTACATAATTTAACAAATAATTATTTACTATTTTATCATTAAAATTTCAGTTGGAATTGTTTCCTTTATAGAACTAGCTGTGGCTCTAGTAAAAAATTGAATTTAGACTGCTTAAAAAATATATTCACAAGGCTTTATTCATTTCCACAGTTAGCAATAAAAGCAAACTTTTCAACAGTAATTTATGCAGTGAATGATAGATTCTTTGAGTTCTGCACATAAGGATGAGTCATCACCACGATGTTTTATATAGTGAAAAACAATGCTCATATCTATAAAGACTTTTTACATAATTCGCTTAACAAAAAGATGTTAAATCTGAATATATAATTAATTTTATTATTGCAAAAGTATTTGGTAAGTGGAAGAAAACAGCATGACACTTAGAGCAGTAGAAATCTAACTCATCATAGGTTGAAAATTGACATGAGTTCCCAGATATCTTCTTAGTCCCTATAGTAAGCTATTTACAAGGTCTGTGACATGAAGTTATTTTAAAATTCAAAACATGAATCAGAAGAAATAATTTTGAAGACAGATAAAGTAACTGGTAAATTCTAATTCCAGTATTTTCTGTTTTCCGCAGATAGTGGCAAAGCCATTTCCAAATTGCAGCCATCTCTTCCTCTCCCCTTCATTGGGTACAAATCTTCCTCCAGTCTTCCAAATCACTCCCAAAGTCATTTCTTCAACTTTTTCTTCTTCCATTTTCTCAGGAATTTCTCAAGCTGTAGATGTGAGGTTCTCCCTCAGAATCATCAGAAGGCACCTGTAAAATGCAGATTCCTGGGCCCTGCCCCAGACCTTCTGAGTCAGAATCTCAGGGCATGGGGCCAGAGGAATGTGCATTTTCACAAGCTCTCCAGATGATTCTATTGCACATCTGGAGTTGAGAATTACTGTTTAAAACAATTGTCTACCTCAGAAATCTCGTCAAATCCCTTGTATTCACAGATGGTTTAATATGATAATGACAGCATAATATACATTTTTTTTTTTTTTTTTTTTTGCGGTACGCGGGCCTCTCGCTGTTGTGGCCTCTCCCGTTGCGGAGCACGGGCTCTGGACGCGCAGGCTCTGCGGCCATGGCTCACGGGCCCAGCCGCTCCGCGGCATGTGGGATCTTCCCGGACCAGGGCGCGAACCCGGTTCCCCTGCATCGGCAGGCGGACGCGCAACCACTGCGCCACCGGGGAAGCCCATAATATACATTTTTAACCTTAGTTTCTTTTTTGAAATTGAACTGGTTTCTCTAACTTCGGATACGATATATTTACTAGATAACTTACCGTCAATCCACAACTCAGGAAAAATAAAACCAAATTTGTCGTATTTCCTGCAAAAGAATCTCCTGCCCTTCCTTCTGTCAGTCTCTTAGTTACCAACTATTTAAACATTTTAAAATAAGAGTCACTAATCATGTAGCTTCTTCTTTCATTAAGTGTCTGACTATAGGCAAATTTGATCTTTAAGTCAATTACTATTACCTGAGCACCTACTATGTGCTAGGAAGTGGTGATAGAAAGATGAATCAGACCTGATCCTTGCCTTGAGATACTTACAGTCTAAGTAGCATGACAGTCCAATAAATAAATAATCCTCTGTGCTAAGTGCTATGGTGTAAACATGACAAAAGTGCTAAGAATACATAGATAGTGAACCAGTTAATGATTCCTATGGGGACTGTGAAAGGTACAAAGAGGAGGCAACATTTAAGCTGGAGTTTTCTGAAAGCTAAGTAGCTCACCAGGCAGAGAGCAAGGAAAGGACATTCAAAAGAAAAAAACAGGACCAAGAACATTGGGATATAAAAGCAGGTTGGATAGAATAGTTCTTTTCCTGGTACATGCTATGGAGTGACCGTGGTATAGCTATAAAGGTGGGCTATGCCCAAGTTATAGAGTATCTTGTGTGACATGCCCAATAGTTTGGGTTCATTCTATAGGCATTGAGAGTCACCAAAGGGCTCTGTTTTCTTTTTAATTAAATTATTATATTTAAGAAAAATGTAGATGTAGGAATTTAAAAGTCACATTTTAATGGTTCTGATGAACCTAGGGGCAGGACAGGAATAAAGATGCAGATGTAGAGAATGGAGAGGGAAGGGTAAGCTGGGACAAAGTGAGAGCGTGGCAGGGACATATATACACTACCAAACGTAAAATAGAGAGCTAATGGGAAGCAGCCGCATAGCACAGGGAGATCAGCTCGGTGCTTTGTGACCACCTAGAGGGGTGGGATAGGGAGGGTGGGAGACACAAGAGGGAGGGGATATGGGGATACATGTATACATAGAGGTGATTCACTTTGTTATACAGCAGAAACTAACCCAACATTGTAAAGCAATTATACTCCAATAAAGATGTTATTTTTTTTAAAGTCAAATTTTATTACAAGGCTTAAAATAAAATCAGTATGCTTTCTATTTCATCCCTTTCCATCCCAAGTCCTGCTCTTCTCAGGCAGCCACTTTCCTTACTTACAGTTACTCCTAGTATTTGCCTCCATATTTCAAAATAGTATGGAGCATTGAAGAAATTTCATTGTGAAACCAACAAATATCAGTATCACTGAGTCTTCTCTTTTGTCTGATCTCTTCTGCAAAGAGGGATTCCCTGGTCTCCTGCCCAGGAGAGGCAGTGGAATCAGGCTTCACTATTAGTTACACAGAATCTGACTCATCCATCATATGTTCTACTTGCTTGACTTTTCCCTAGACAGCAGTTTCTGATGCTTAACATGTCCAGGAGACTTCCTTTGATCTGAAGTTACGTCAGTTATTTACTATCAAAGAAATTATTACATTAATTTTAGCTTTATACTTTGAAGATTATGTCACCTAAATTGTATATAACAACTGGACCTAGTTTCTGTGACACAGATGAGGAAAGTGAATACAGCTGTAGTAAGGGTAAAGGTTGGGAAATGCTGAAGTCTTCTAAGGTAGAAGTCAGTAATCTATGGTGCATGGGCCAAATCTGCTTCACCACCCATTTTTCTACAGCCCACGAGCTAAGAATGGTTTATATTTTGTAAGTAGTTTAAAAAGCTCCAGAGATGGGGGAGACCTTCAAGATGGCAGAGGAGTAAGACGTGGAGATCACCTTCCTCCCCACAAATACATCAGAAATACATCTACATGTGGAACACCTCCTACAGAACACCTACTGAACGCTGGCAGAAGACCTCAGACTTCCCAAAAGACAAGAAACTCTTCACGTACCTAGGTAGGGCAAAAGAAAAAAGAAAAAACAGAGACAAAAGAATAGGGACAGGACCTGCACCTCTGGGAGGGAGCTGGGAAGGAGGAAAGGTTTCCATACACTCGGAAGCCCCTTCTCTGGTGGGGATGGGGGATGGGGGGTGGGGGGGTAGCTTCAGAGCCATGGAGGAGACCACAGCAACAGGGGTGTGGAGGGCAAGGCGGAGAGATTCCCGCACAGAGGATCAGTGCCGACTAGCACTCACCAGCCCGAGAGGATTGTCTGCTCCCCGCTGGGGCGGGTTGGGGCTGGGAGCTGAGGCTCAGGCTTCAGAGGTCAGATCCCAGGGACAGGACTGGGGTTGGCTGTGTGAGCACAGCCTGAAGGGAGCTAGTGCACCACAGCTGGCCTGGAGGGAGTCCGGGAAAAGTCTGGACCTGCTGAAGAGGCAAGAGACCATTGTTTCGGGGTGAGCAAGGAGAGGGGATTCAGAGCACCGCCTAAACGAGCTCCAGAGATGGGCGTGAGCCGTGGCTATCAGCGTGGACCCCAGAGACGGGCATGAGATGCTAAGGCTGCTGCTGCAGCCACCAAGAAGCCTGTGTGCGAGCACAGGTCACTATCCACACCGCCCCTCCTGGGAGCCTGTGCAGCCGGCCACTGCGAGGGTCCCGTGATCCAGGGACAACTTCCCCAGGAGAACGCATGTCATGCCTCAGGCTGGTGCAACATCACGCTGGCCTCTGCCGCCACAGGTTCACCCCGCATCCGTACCCCTCCCTCCCCCCGCCTGAGTGAGACAGAGGGCCCGAATCAGCTGCTCCTTTAACCCCATCCTGTCTAGGTGAAGAACAGACGCCCTCAGGCGACCTACATGCAGAGGCGGGTCCAAATCCAAAGCTGAATCCCAGGAGCTGTGCGAACAAAGAAGAGAAAGGGAAATCTCTCCCAGAAGCCTCAGGAGCAGCAGATTAAATCTCCACAATCAACTTGATGTACCCTGCACCTGTGGAATACCTGAATAGACAACAAATCATCCCAAAGTGGAGGCGGTGGACTTTCGGAACAAATGTAGACTTGGGGTTTGCTTTCTGCACCTAACTTGTTTCTGGTTTTATGTTTATCTTAGTTTAGTATTTAGAATCTGTTATCATTGGTAGATTTGTCTATTGATTTGGTTGCTCTCTTTCTTTATTTTTTCTCTTTATATATAGATATATATATATTTTTTCTTTTTATATATAGAAATGTATTTTTTTTCCTTTTTCGCTTTCTGTGATTGTATATGTGTATGCTTCTCTGTGTGTCTGTCTGTATAGCTTTGCTTTTACCATTTGCCCTAGGATTCTCTGTGTCCATTTTTTTGTTGTTGTTGTTGTTTTTTTAGCATAGTTTTTAGCGCTTGATATCATTGGTGGATTTGTTTTTTGGTTTGGTTGCTCTCTTCTTTCTTTCTTTTTTTAAATTACTTTTTAATTTTTTTAAATTTTAATACTTTTTTAAATTTAATAACTTTCTTTATCTTTTTTTTCTTTCTTTTCCCTCCCTTTTCTTCTGAGCTGTGTGGCCAACAGGTTCTTCATGCTCCAGCCAGGTGTCAGGTCTGTGCCTCTGAGGTACGAGAGCCGAGTTAAGGACATCAGTCCACCAGAGACCTCCTGGCTCCATGTAATATAAAACGGCGAAAGCTCTCCCAGAGATCTCCGTCTCAACACTAAGACCCAGCTCCACTCAACAACCAGCAAGCTACAGTGCTGGACATCCTATGCCAAACAAGTAGAAAGACAGAAACACAACCCCACCCATTAGCAGAGAGGCTGCCTAATATCATAATAATGTCACAGATCCCAAAACACACCACTGGACGCGGTCGGTCCTGCCCACCAGAAAGAAAAGATCCAGCCTCAACCACCAGAACACAAGCACCATTCCCCTCTACAAGGAAGCCTACACAACCCACTGAACCAACCTTAGCCACTGGGTGCAGGCTCCAAAAACAACAGGAACTACGAACCTGCAGCCTGCAAAAACGAGACCACAAACACAGTAAGTGAAGCAAAATGAGAAGACAGAGAAACACACAGCAGATGAAGGAGCAGGGTAAAAACACACCAGACCAAACAAATGAAGAGGAAATAAGCAGTCTACCCAAAAAAGAATTCAGAATAATGATAGTAAAGACTATCCAAAATCATGGAAATAGAAAGGAGAAATACAAGAAACTTTTAACAAGGACCTAGAAGAACAAAAGAACAAACAAACTGATGAACAACACAATAAATTAAATTAACGATTCTCTAGAAGGAATCAATAGCAGAATAAATGAGGCAGAAGAACACATAAGTGACCTGGAAGATAAAATAGTGGAAATAACTACCACAGAGCAGGATAAAGAAAAAAGAATGAAAAGAACTGAGGACAGTCTCAGCACTGGGACAACATTAAACGCACCACCATTCTAATTATAGGGGTCCCAGAAGAAGAAGAGAAAAAGAAAGGGACTGACAAAATATTTGAAGAGATTATACTTTAAAACTTCCCTAATATGGGAAAAGGAAATAGTCAATTAACTACAGGAAGCACAGAGAGTCCCATACAGGATAAATCCAAGGAGAAACATGGCAAGAAATATGAATCAAACTATCAAAAATTAAATACAAAGAAAAAATATTAAAAGCAGCAGGGTAAAACAACAAATAACATACAAGGGAATCCCCATAAGGTTAACAGCCGATCTTTCAGTAGAAACTCTGCAAGCTAGAAGGGAGTGGCAGGACATACTTAAAGTGATGAAAGAGAAAAACCTACAACTAAGATTACTCTACCCAGCAAGGATCTCATTCATAGTCGACAGAGAAATGAAAACCTTTACAGACAAGTAAAAGTTAAGAGAATTCAGCACCTTCAAACCAGCTTTAAAACAAATGCTAAAGGAACTTCTCTAGGCAGGAAAATACAAGAGAAGGAAAAGACCTACAATAACAAACCCAAAACAATTAAGAAAATGGTAATAGGAACATACATATCGATAATTACCTTAAATGTAAATGGATTAAATGCTCCAACCAGAAGACATACACTGGCTGAATGGATACAAAAACAAGACCTGTATATATGCTGTCTACAAGAGACCACTTCAGACCTAGGGACACATACAGACTGAAAGTGAGGGGAGGGAAAAAGATATTCCATGCAAATGGAAATCAAAAGAAAGCTGCAGTAGCAATTCTCATATCAGAAAAAATAGACTTTAAAATAAACGCTATTACAAGAGACAAAGAAGGACACTACATAATGATCAAGCGGTCGATCCAAGAAGAAGATATAACAGTTGTAAATATTTATGCACCCAACATAGGAGCACCTCAATACATAGGGCAAAAGCTAACAGCCATAAAAGGGGAAATTGAGAGTAACACAATCATAGTAGGGGACTTTAACACCCCACTTTCACCAATGGCAGATCATCCATAATGAAAATAAATAAGGAAACACAAGCTTTAAATGATACATTAAACAAGATGGACTTAATTGATATTTATAGGACATTCCATCCAAAAACAACAGAATACACTTTCTTCTCAAGAGCCCATGGAACATTCTCCAGGATAGATCATATCTTGGGTCACAAATGAAGCCTTGGTAAATTTACAAAAATTGAAATCGTATCAAGTATCTTTTCTGACCACAACGCTATGAGACTAGATATCAATTACAGGTAAAAAATCTGTAAAAAATACAAACACATGGAGGCTAAACAATACTCTACTAAATAACCAAGAGATCACTGAAGAAACCAAAAAGGAAATCAAAAAGTACCTAGAAACAAGTGACAATGTAAACACGATGATCTAAAACCTATGGGATGCAGGAAAAGCAGTTCCAAGAGGGAAGTTTATAGCAATACAATCCTACCTCAAGAAACAAAAAGCATCTCAAATAAACAACCGAACCTTACACCTAAAGCACTTAGAGAAAGAAGAACAAAAAACCCCAAAGTTAGCAGAAGGAAAGAAATCATAAAGATCAGATCAGAAATAATGAAAAAGAAATGAAGGAAACAATAGCAAAGATCAATAAAACTAAAAGCTGGTTCTTTGAGAAGATAAACAAAATTGATAAATCATTAGCCAGACTCATCAAGAAAAAAAAGGAGAAGATGCATATCAATAGAATTAGAAATGAAAAAGGAGTAGTAACTACTGACACTGCAGAAATACAAAGGATCATGAGAGATTACTACAAGCAACTATATGCCAATAAAATGGACAACCTGGAAGAAATGGGCAAATTACTAGCAAACGGAATCCAATAGCACATTAAAAGGATCATACACCATGATCAACTGGGGTTTATCCCAAGAATGCAAGGATTCTTCAATATATGCAAATCAATCAATGTGATACACCATATTAACAAATTGGAGGATAAAAACCATATGATCATCTCAATAGATGCAGAAAAAGCTTTCGACAGAATTCAACATCCATTTATGATAAGAACCCTCCAGAAAGTAGGCATAGAGGGAACTTTGCTCCACATAATAAAGGCCATATATGACAAACCCACAACCAACATCATTCTCAATGGTAACAAACTGAGACCATTTCCTCTAAGATCAGGAACAAGACAAGGTTGCCCACTCTCACCACTATTATTCAACATAGTTTTGGAAGTTTTAGCTACAGCAGTCAGAGAAGAAAAAGAAATAAAAGGAATCCAAATCAGAAAAGAAGTAAAGCTGTCACTGTTTGCAGATGATTTGATACTATACATAGAGAAACCTAAAGATGCTACCAAAAAACTACTAGAGCTAATCAATGAATTTGGTAAAGTAGCAGGATACAAAATTAATGCACAGAAATCTCTGGCATTCCTATACACTAATGATGAAAAAAACACTCCCTAACACCATACACAAAAATAAACTCAAAGTGGATTAAAGACCTGAATGTAAGGCCAGACCCTATCAAACTCTTAGAGGAAAACATAGGCAGAACACTCTATGACATAAATCACACCCAGATCCTTTTTGACCCACCTCCTAGAGAAATGGAAATAAAAAGAAAAATAAACAAATGGGAGCTAATGAAACTTAAAAGCTTTTTCACAGCAAAGGAAACCATAAACAAGACCAAAATACAACCCTCAGAATGGGAGAAAATATCTGTGAATGAAGCAACTGACAAAGGCTTAATCTCCAAAATTTACAAGCATCTCATGCAGCTCAATATCAAAACAACAAACAACCCAATACAAAAATGGGCAGAAGACCTAAATAGACATTTCTCCAAAGAAGCTATACAGATCGCCAACAAAGACATGAAAGGATGTTGAACATCACTAATCATTAGAGAAATGCAAATCAAAACTACAGTGAGGTATCATCTCACACCAGTCAAAATGGCCATCGTCAAAAAATCTAGAAACAATAAATGCTGGAGAGGGTGTGGAGAAAAGGGAACCCTCTTGCACTGTTGGTGGGAATCTAGAGTCTGTCATACAGAGTGAAGTAAGTCAGAAAGAGAAAAACAAATACCGTATGCTAACAAGTATGTATGGAATCTAAAAGAAAAAAGAAAAAGAATGGTTCTGAAGAACCTAGGGGCAGGACAGGAATAAAGACGCAGACGTAGAGAATGGACCTGAGGACACAAGGAGGGGGAAGGGTAAGCTGGGACGAAGTGAGAGAGTGGCATGGACACACATACACTACCAAATGTAAAATCGATAGCTAGTGGGAAGCAGCCGCATAGCACCGGGAGATCAGCTCGGTGCTTTGTGACCCCCTAGAGGGGTGGGATAGGAGGGTGGGAGGGAGATGAAAGAGGGAGGAGATATGGGGATATATGTATATGTATGGCTGATTCACTTTGTTATACAGCAGAAACTAACACACCATTGTAGAACAGTTGTACTCCAATAAAGATGTTAAAAAACTAAAAAAATTTAAAAATAAAGATTTCAAAGTAAAAAAAAAAAAAAAATCCAAAGATGAATACTATTTCATGACGCACAAAAATTATATGAACTTCTAATTTTAGTGTTCATAAAGTTTTATGGGAATATTACAGTATTCAATTCTTATATATTGTCTATGGCTGCTTTCATGTTGCAACTCTGTAACTGAGTAGTTGTGACAGAAACTGTATGGCTTACAAAGACTAAAATATTTACTATCTGACACTCTTTACAGAGAAAAGTTTACTGACCCTTGTTCTAGAACAATTAGTCGTGGCAATGCAAATAGCATTAGGTATGAGGATTAAATGCAGGTGGTCTGGGGAAAGAAAATAGATCGGTAGTAGAAAAACTGGGAGGAAAGGTTTCTGCCTCAAGTTTTTTCTTCAGTTCTTTCTAATAGTCATCATTCTTCTGGTTAATATTAGGTCATGGAGCATTAACCCTGAGCAAATTTAAATCATTAATATTTCTCCATGGAACTTTCCATTTCAGCTTCCCCTCTCACTCTCTCCTACATCATTATTGTCTATACCACTTACCAATATATCTTTAATTATCTGCATACTTACATGCACATAACCTGTTCCTCAAATTAACTGTAAGCTCCTAGTGGTTTTTTTGTTTTTTTTTTTTAAAAAAGGGAGACGGGCTTCCCTGGTGGCGCAGTGGTTGAGAGTCCGTCTGCCGATGCAGGGGACACGGGTTCGTGCCCCAGTCCGGGAGGATCCCACATGCCGCGGAGCGGCTGGGCCCGTGAGCCGCGGCCGCTGAGCCTGCGCGTCCGGAGCCTGTGCTCCGCAACGGAAGAGGCCACAGCAGTGAGAGGCCCGCATACCGCAAAAAAAAAAAAAAAAAAAAAAAAAAAAAAAGGGAGACTACTTTACCCTCTTTTGTTTTCTTATATTTCTAAGACTTAGAATGAGATGCTTATCCACGATGCTCATGAATGTTGAAGGTGATAATAATCTCCTGGGCATTTTTTGCACTTTTTTCTTAGGGAAAAGAAAATAAATCCTACAAAAAAATATATTTCCAATTCTAAGAATTCCAACAAGATAGACTTTGATGGAGCTGAAACTTTTAGTTGAATAGCACAGTCTGGCAGTTTGGAAAGTACCCAATAGAACATGTGTTCTTTGGTTGAACAGTTGATGAAAAGAGACCTTTAGATCTCTCTTGATTTCCTTTGTTTGGGACTCCACCCCGCGCCCCCCCCCCCCCACACACCCTTCAATCATTCCATCCTGCTGTATTCAAAATCAGGGAGAAAACTTCTTGACAGTGAAATAAAAGTAGAAGAGCTTTGAAATAAGCGTGTGCTAAGAGGTGTAGGGGAAAGAAAACAAAATCCAAAAATACTTCAGGCTGATGTAGCTTGTGTCTCTGAATTTCACCCAGGATTCTGAGGAAAGAGTGAACTGCAGTTTTCATTTAATTCAATAAGACTCCCATTTGGCAGGGTTAACCTTTTCCCTCTTGCGTCTTCATTGTGACTTAGTTGATACAAATTGCTTTCATTAGGACATTAATGGGCTTCTGGCTGTAGTCTCA
This sequence comes from Physeter macrocephalus, assembly GCF_002837175.3. Taxonomy (NCBI): domain Eukaryota; kingdom Metazoa; phylum Chordata; class Mammalia; order Artiodactyla; family Physeteridae; genus Physeter; species Physeter macrocephalus. Next base: position 18,495,864 of record NC_041223.1, on the reverse strand, counting down.
AGTGGAACCTGTTGCAGTGGTTCAGTACACAAGTAGTCAGGATGCTGTTAACTGTGGTTTAACATTAGGAAGGAAAGGAAGCAGGCTTAGAAATGATTGCTGAAAGGTTCTGTCTGAATGGAAAATTTGGAACCTTAAGAGATCCAAACAGAATCACAGATTACACACCTTTCTGGCCTAAGATGAAATCACTGAAGACATTCTCAAACCTTATTCAGTGACATCATCTGCATATTTTATGAAGGAAGCCTTGGTATATTTGACGCTAATACATTTCTCTAATGCGACCAAGCAAGAGTCAAGTTGGAAGAAAGGGAAACAAAGTGTGCTACATGGGCTGAAGGATTTGCCGAACAGAATGCGATGGAACGCCAAAGGCTCTGAGACAGACTTTAAGAAATGATAGGACGGGAAAAACAAACTGGCCATTTTTCAGAAAGAATAATAAAGATTAAACTGTCGGACTTCCCTGGTGGTGCAGTGGTTAAGAATCCGCCTGCCAATGCAGGGGACACGGGTCCGAGCCCTGGTCCGAGAAGATTGCACATGCTGAGGAGCAACTAAGCCCGTGCGCCACAACTACTGAGCCTGTGCTCTAGAGCCTGTGCTCCACAACTACTGAGCCCGTGTGCCTAGAGCTTGTGCTCCGCAACAAGAAAAGCCACTGCATCGAGAAGCCCGCGCACCGCAGCAAAGAGTAGCCCCCGCTCACCGCAACTAGAGAAAGCCCGCGCGCAGCAATGAAGACCCAATGCAGCCAAAAATAAATAAATAAATACATTTAGGAAAAAAAAAAAAATTAAACTGTCATCATCTCTGTCCCCACAATGCCAGCCAGCTGATGATGCAGAGATACCAGGCTGCTTTGGAGACAGTTCATCCAGCTTGACTCACAAACCCAGAGGGCAACATATATCCAAGATGTTTGGTACTTTGCTACTAATTTTGGAACTCAAATGTGAGGAAATATTTCTTCAGTAATCTCAGTAATCCCAAGCAAACCACAAAATAGAACAATGGACCCATTGAGCATCCTCCATCTCCATAATAACTGAATATCCCTCATTGTTTGAACCGTGCCTAGGCTGTAAATTGCAATAATGAAGCTGAGAACATGGAATGTAGTAGGCGCTTGCTAAATATCTTTCAAATGAATGTATGGGTGAACTACTAGGTAAATAACTGGAGGTCTGGGTGTATGGCTGCATAAATCCTGCCGGTGCAGATAAAACAAAGCATAAAGGAGTTTGTATGTATCATGGATAAAGGCAAACATTTTAAAGACTAGGTCCAAAGCAGATTTGCTTATAGAATTCTATGTGGGAGAGTTCTTGGTGAACACATTTCAAATGTGATAAAAATATCAGCAGCACATTAAACACATTTGTTTATTTATTATCCAGCAGACATTACCAAATTAGTGTCTGTTCTTGTCGTTACTGTTTCATAGATCCTGTTTATTAAAGAATCAATGATTTCATCCTTGGAGAGAAAGGGATTTGTGATATTGCTATGGAATCTTTCTGCTATTCATTTGGGTAACATTTTGATCTTCTCTGGAAGAGTACACATTGATCATGGCATAAAAATATTTTTTTGTCATCTTGTGTGAATAGTACCTAGAATTTGGAAAATATGCTATTCCACATGAAAGTTGAGGAACTTGCTTGAGGGCACATAGAAAATTAGGGACGGGACAGAATTATGTGCCCCAAGATTTAATCTGACCCTAAATTCTTTTGCTCAGAATAATGCTCTGTATTAATCCTTTAATTCCTAGGAATACATGCCCTTCTAACCAAAAAGCCGCCTTTCTGAAATTTCCTTTTGTAAGCTTCAATAACTATTGTGTTACCACTACTCCTTGAAAACAATGTTTTTGTTTCAATTGTCACAAAATCAAATGTCTACAGGGGCCGGGTAGGTAAAATACACAAATGAAGTGATGAGACAAGTGGTAAGTGACACTGAGCCCCAGTTTCTGGGGGATGTAGATGATGGGACTACGAGAAACTGGAGATAAAAGCCCAATGTTGAGGATCCAGTTTTCTAAGAGAGGGCAGAAATTCACATTTGTGTATAAGGCTTTTAAATTTCATTGTGTTTATTTTGGTAACTAATTAAAATGGAAAACACTGTCCAGGCCAAAACCACAGGCCAAACTAAGCATGTCTATGGGCTGCATCTAGTTAGAGGGACAGGTCACTTCCTTTTTATACTGCCAGATTGAGCTGCTGGGGGTATTTCGCTCTCTGTTTAGATTGGCTTTTAATTTATCATCAATCAATCACATTGAAAAAAGTACAGGAATGTCTTCAGCAATGCCAACATAGATGGAATTGTACAGCCTCCCAGGGTGGCTACTCAGCAGGACAACACATTTGAAGTTGAGAGGTAGTATTGTCTGCTAGTTAAGTACATAAACTCTGTTGCCAGATTGCCTGGGATCTTTCACTTACCAGCCACGTAACCTTGGGCAACAGATGTAATTTCTTCCTGGCTCAGTTTCTCATCTGTAAGATGAAGATAATGACAGTTATCATGACAGTTACATGAATACACACACACATATACACACGATACTTAAAATCTAAGTTAGTGCTATCTAATTGTTTGCTATTACTTATTAATCACAAATCATAGCATTGTTGAAAAGTAACAAACATTTACATGTTTATGTCACATTAGACAGCCACTGACTCCACAAGTGGCCTCAGAAAACTTTCTTCCTCAGACAGAACAGGTGCAAGAATCAGGCTGCTATGGTATAAATTCCCACTATTTTGTCTTTAGCACCAAACGCCATCACTTCTTGGAAATGTCATAACTGCATATTTCAATGAGAGGAATATATAAGAAAATTTTCGAAACCCTAAAAATACTAGCAGTTAATAATACGTTAAGCTATCTTTTCATTTTTCCCTTCTTTGGAGATGATCCATTTTAAAGTCAGGGATATTCTGTTCCAGAGTTGAAAGGCAGAAAAATTAAAGGAACTTTATTTTCCTCTTTTATAGGTTATTGAAGCATGAAACTTATTGACAGATGCTTGAGCTAGATATAAGTTACCATGCTATTTCATCCAAGATTGTTTTCACATTCTGGAGGTTTTAATTTTTTTAAAGGGTACCCCCAATTTTTTTGAATGTCTAGAAATAGAGAAAACAGAAGGTCACATGTCATCTTATCTATGTTACTGAAATAATCATATGTTTGTGAATAGTAAATGATGACACAAAATTCATTTTCTGTGGCACAAGCATATTTACCCACCAATGAAAATTCAAGATACACTGCCCTTTAAAGGTTCCATAACTTTGTTTTTTATTTCCTGTACTCCTATAAATAAATTTAAATTGTCAGGCCCACGTGCTTTCATTCTACCAAATCCTTTCTTCCCAAGGCAGGAGAAGAGAATGGTGAACTCTCAGAAATAATGCTGGTTGAATTTATTAAGGTTGAGAACATCTCCTTCCACTCTGATCTCATCAAGTGCTGCTAGACAGTGGCCTTATGCTCATGTGAAACCCAACCCAGGAGCCAAGAAAAGCAGAAGTGCAGAAGCACTGACTCACATAAAATGGGAAGGCACATTAGAAATAACAGACTCCACACACCACCTCACCCTCCATTTAACAATGAAGTACCAATGCCCAAAGCGGGATGTGATTTACAAATGTACAACTGGATATCCAGGGGCCAGAAGCCAAACCTAATATTGCCAATTGATTAAAATATCTTTTCTATCCTGAACTGTGTCTACAAGCTTCTAGAAGTGTATTAAAATTGGAGATGCATAACTTACAACATTAACTGGTTTTCCTCTCATAACTATTTCAAAACGCTCAGTTTTTCTCAAATATGATGGGTGATTCACCTGCATACAAATTACCTGAGGTCTATGGAAACTACAGATTCCCAAGCTCACTCCAGACCTACTGGACGGGGAGGAGATTTAGAATTTGGCTACATGCAGTTTCAGTATACAACTCATGGGATTGTTATAAAAAATAAAGTTTGAGAACCACTGACGTCTAGGATCTGTGATGTACATTAATACAGGTGGAATTATTGGAATAGGGAAAAACAGTCCTACTTAATTTACTCACAAATTGATATACTTTAAAATCTCAAACTTGAGTGGTTAAACTGCTTTAAGGAATAGTTGATTTATAAATTCTAAATATGCTCTTGTGTTTGTGTACTTAGTGATTTTTCATAGTCACTTCCTCATCTGGTTTTGAATCTTGGGGAATGACCCAAAATGACTCTTACTCAACAGCCAATGAAAGCATTTAGCATATATAAGGTTAAGGAGTTGTACTTTGCTGCACTTAAAACAGATGTGCAGCTAGAATTTAATCTTGTGCTTCTGAAAGGAGACTGTACGTGCAGGGTCAGGGCATCTCAAACCCAAACAATGGCATAGGAACTATCATCTGAAGATGATGCTTTTGTGGCACACTATTTTTTTGATTTATTCCTTAATGTAAAAGAACTACCATAATTAAAATGAAACATTAATATAGGTTAGAGTTTAAATTGTATATCAAATTTAGAAACATGACAACTTTTAAAACGCATTAAACCAGTAAATGGCATTTCATATATAGAAGATCCACAGACCAACGTTTAGAATTTGAACTTAAATTTGGCTCTCTTCCTTGTCCTGCAGCCACTATTTCCTATCAGCATCATTCAGAATAAACCTGGCACTCTATGTACCATGTGGGTGAATTGAGGCTTTTTTTGAGATTCTATTTTAAGACCAAAAAAATTTTTGTTTTAATTTATTGGTAAATCCCCAAGGATGCATGCTTAATATTTCACGACAAAGGAGCTATTTCTCCTTGTTTTCTGAAAATGAATATAATATTACATCGTTTTTGTATTCTTATTGTAGTAAAATATCTCTGCTTATTACATTTCCAGTATGCATAATTCATTTTTTTATTATTGCCACATTAAACTGGAGCTGTTTTCTCAATGACAGCTATTCCTTACAGACAACGAGATACCCAGCACTCTTCTACCCATGATTTTACATCTTATAGGAAATGAATGTATTTAGAACAATAGTCAAAATTAATTTAACAATAGTCTAGAAAGATGAAGAAAGTTAAAATTATCGATGAAGAAAGTTAAAATTATCCTTCTGAACTATTGTCACCAATCCATTGAACATAATGAACATCTATAAAGTAGGGGGCATTATGCACCGTTTTCATTACATTTTCCATGCATTTGTTTTACATTGTCATATAAAGCTAGAGCCATCTGTAATATTGTCACACATTTTATTCACAATTATATTAGGACATAGGTTGAGTTTCAATGATTGCTTTCTGCAAATATTTGTGCAAAGATCTTAAATAAACTAGGTAGGGCTGGATAAATGTTTCCCAAATTTGTACTAGATTGGTTTTACAATGACTCAGCAAAATATTAGTATGTTTATATCTAAAATTTTAGCAGGATACAAAATTAATGCACAGAAATCTCTGGCATTCCTATACACTAATGATGAAAAATCTGAGAGTGAAATTAAGAAAACACTCCCATTTACCATTGCAACAAAAAGAATAAAATATCTAGGAATAAACCTACCTAAGGAGACAAAAGACTTGTATGCAGAAAATTATAAGACACTAATGAAAAAAATTAAAGATGATACAAATAGATGAAGAGATATACCATGTTCTTGGATTGGAAAAATCAACATTGTGAAAATGACTCTACTACACAAAGCAATCTACAGATTCAATGCAATCCCTATCAAACTACCACTGGCATTTTTTACAGAACTAGAAAAAAAAATTTCACAATTTGTATGGAAACACAAAAGACCCCGAATAGCCAAAGCAATCTTGAAAACAAAAAATGGAGCTGGAGGAATCAGGCTCCCTGACTTCAGATTATACTACAAGGCTACAGTAATCAAGACAGTATGGTACTGGCACAAAAACAGAAATATAGATCAATGGAACAGGATAGAAAGCCCAGAGATAAACCCACACACATATGGTCACCTTATCTTTGATAAAGGAGGGAAGGATATACAGTGGAGAAAAGACAGCCTCTTCAATAAGTGGTGCTGGGAAAACTGGACAGCTACATGTAAAAGTATGAAATTAGAACACTCCCTAACACCACACACAAGAATAAACTCAAAATGGGTTAAAGACCTAAATGTAAGGCCAGACACTATCAAACTCTTAGAGGAAAACATAGGCAGAACACTCTATGATATAAATCACAGCAAGATCCTTTTTGACCCATCTCCTATTAGTATGTTTATATCTAAAATTTTATTGGGAAATGAGGGGCAGAGAAATTCCATCTGATTGGCTGACATTTAGAAGAATTAAGACCAATAATCAACCACTTCCCAGGAGACAAATGCAAGGATCCAGATCCTTCCATATCTGGAGTGTTATATGAATGCAAAGCTATGACTTGCTGTGAAACTCTACACCTGGGACCACATTTCTGCAGCTGGTCAGCCTCACACTTTTTTTTCTTTAATTAATTATTTATATTTTAATTAATTTTTTGTCTGTGTTGGGTCTTCGTTGCTGCATGCGGGCTTTCTCTAGCTGCAGCGAGCGGGGGCTACTCTTCATTGCTGTGCGTGGGCTCATCATTACCATGGCTTCTCTTGTTGCGGAGCACGGGCTCTAGGTGCGCGGGGCTCAGTAGTTGTGGCACACGGGCTCAGTAGTTGTGGCTTGCGGGATCTAGAGCACAGGCTCAGTAGTTGTGGCGCATGGGCTTAGTTGCTCTGCGGCATGAGGGATCTTCCCGGACCAGGGCTCAAACCCGTGTCCCCTGCATTGGCAGGCAGATTCTTAACCACTGTGCCACCAGGGAAGCCCTCAGCCTCACACTTCTAATCAGTAATCTCTCCAAAGTTCATTCCGGGTCAGTTGTGCTAAATTCTTTACAATCCCATTAGCCTCTATAATTATTAAATCTCATTTTGCAGTTGAGAAAACTAAGAGTCTGTGCCCTTAATAACTGTAGCATATAATTGGAAACATCTTTTTTTCTTTTCCTTTTTTGTAAATATTTTTGTTTCTTATCCTTTTACATTTGGTTGCAATTCCTTTTCTTTTACTAAAAATATTACCTAGGTGAATATACATAAATACATGCTACCATATTGCACATAAATAGTGTAATATGTCTCTCCTAGGTTCCAAATGTAGATATTTGTACCTTTCTGGGAATGGGAAGCATCCTTTGTTATGTAAACGAAACTAGTGACTAGTAGTGTAATATGTTTGGACTGAGAAATCATTCCAGTCAATCTTAGCCAGTATTCTTCTATTGCAGGATATTAATAAGGGCTTGTTGTCTATAAACCCTTAACATTTTCAAAGCGGACAATTGATTATTACAACTCCAAGGTAAGCAGGAAAGAAATTATGGTCTTTACTTTAGAGATGAGATAACTGAAAGGAGAGGAACTCCAGTCAACCAACCTACCCAAGATTATATAGTTAAATAATGGCAGAGTTTTGTCTAGAACCTTGGCCTTCTGATGACTCATTCAATGTTTTTCTAGTAGAATGTCTCTCAAATAACACTTAACTTTCTGATTATTCAGTCTTTATAGCTCACAACTTTTATGAATTTGATAATTTTTCCAGAAATAAATAACTATATATGGAATACAAAATTGATCTGAAAGCAAAAAGATGTGGAGATACAAAGCAAAGATGTAATAAATTCCAAGCATATCATAAACAATCATAAAAAATATTTTCTGGAACATTGGATTTGAATTCTCAAAAAATGTATTCTCCTCTCTGAAGACCTACTTTCTCTGCTTATCCATTATCCCTGTTTTTCTATGTTCTGTCTGTAGTTTTGTATCTATTTCCTTTCTAAGGCCCTAAATTTTCATATTTTACAAGTCTAGCAGCCATATTAACCAGCCATAGTTTTGTCTCTTAATTCAAATTTTCAGTAGATATAACAAATATACTCAGCCCTGTCTTTGGGTATGTTTCAATCAAATATGATAAATAGCGTGAAGACTCATATATAAATAAAACCACTGAAGCCCACCAAGTCAGGATAGAGGGCCAGGCAAACACCCAAAACATGTCTACCGTTAATAAACACTTGTAGAACATTATCCTAATTGCCACAATAAAGGAAACACATGGTGTTATGGATGAACATGGAACACGTGCTTAAACTAGACCAGAAAGCATCACGGAAAGTTCCTAGAGGAGGTGATATATGAGGTGAGATTTGAAGGATGAATGGCTAATAAGAGTTCAGGAAAGACAATGAAGTAGTGTGTTTAAAGCAACGGAATCAACATGTACAAAAATAAGAGGTATCAAAGAGTTTGACATGTTAAGGGAACTGAAGGTATTGCAATATGAATAAAGCAGCAGGTTAGAAGGGGAGAATAACAAGAGATAAATCTGGAGAGTTCAATAGGGACCAGATTACAGAATGTTAGCCAGGCTCACTGAGAGCTGCGATTTTATCCTAGAAACAATAATACTCCTTTAAGGAGTTATAGGATTACTTATTAAAAGAATAATAACCCTTTAAGGAATTTTAAGAAGAGTTATGATATGGAAATTCTAATAATAATGTTAACAATAGCTAACTTGTTTTGAGTCCTGCTATATCTCAGGAACCATGCTAAATGCTTGGCATCTAGCCAACATTAGTTCTCATAAAAATTCCAAAAGATAGATACTGTGAGTATCCGTACTTTTCAGATGAGATCATTGAGGTAGTCAGTAATAAAACCATAGCCAAGAATGAATTTGAGGGGAGCAAGATTAGAGACAGAAAAAACAGTTATTGGGTTGTTGCATCAATCCCAGCCTGAGATGACTGGGACTTCGTCTAAAGCAACAGACAAGAGCATGGAGAGGAAGGGTTGGAGAGGCAAGCGATAAAGGCATCAGAACCAAGATGTTCAGATTCGATATGGGCGAAAGGGAAAGGAAGTAGCCGGGAGTAACTCCACGTGCAATGGAGAGGTCATCTGGCATGATAATAATGCCAGAAATGAGAAGTAAATTTGAAGAGAAATATGTTAGACTTGAGACATCTCTGAGATACAAAAGTAGAAATATCTAGTGAGCAGTTGAATATACAAGTAAGGGGCTCAGGAGAGGCACCAAAAGAAAAAGGTAATTGCTCAAACAATTGTAAGGTATTTCTCACTCACATGAAATTCTAGAGCAGGTATTTCAGGCTGGTGGGTGGCTCTCCCCCATGCAATTATTCAGGGGCCCAGGCTGATAGTAGCTGTTTCAGGTTCAACATGTGGTTTCTCTAGTCTCTGTGCTTGGAGAAAAGAGTGGAAGTTTGAGGCCAGAGAAGTCCTCTTAAGCAAGTGAGGAGGAAGTTGAATATGTAACTTTTAATCATATTCCCCATGCTAGAACCACTATATGTCCACACCTATTGCAATAGGGCTAGGAAATGTGATCCCTAGCTTAGTTGACACAAAGCAGTCAAAATTCTACAATTATGGAAGAAGCAACAGGTATAGAAGAGTAGCTGGAGAGTTTAGAGCCTTGGAAGTGAATTAGATTACCTAGGAAGAATGTTTAAATTGAGAGGAAAAGAAGGCCAAGAATGGGATGGACATATTAATAGTCTTTTTCAGTCTATGTGAGGGCCATCAGGGAGATTTCCTTGTCTTTTTGTAAATCTTGAGTCACATTTCTTACCTTGCCCCCCTGCTTTTTTAGCATTTGATAACCTAACTCTTGATTATCTATTTCATAACATAAAATACTATGGTAAGAAATGACCCCATTTCCAGTTACAATGCCAGGTTTATCACCCTCACCGCCAAAAGTATACTGTAGTCTCAAACTTCTGCTTATCTGCAGAGAAGGTCAGCTAAAGCCATAGAAAGCATTTTATAAAAACTTTGTATAACAGATAATTTGTAGGACAATTAATATATTAGCTAAACGAGGTTTAAAAGGGTTTGAAGGGGATGAATGATGGTCAAATACTAGTAAGATAAAATTTCACAGGAATACATACAATACAGTTTCAAAAAACTAAGTTCATAAGAAAAGAGGTATCAGACCTTGCTTGACAACAGTTAACAAAAAGACCTCAAGTTTTATTTGATCACAAGATCAAAATGCAGGAACACTGTGATACAGCTGCTAAAAATGTAAAGCACTTTAAGGCTTTATTAGTAGGTTTGGCACACACACCAAAAAATGTTGGTACACAAAACATTTTACACTGAACAGTTGGGAGCGCCATGCTAGCATTTACAATGTATAGTCCCCTTGAATTCTTCCTCTCCCTTTTGCTTATATTCAATTAATATCAGGTCCCATCTATTCTACTTTTTAAATATTTTGTGACCCTTGTAATATTGAATTGGAATTGGAGATGTGAGTATGAACTCATTTATATATATACATACATTCATACCCATAATATATATACTATATAATTTTACAGAAAGAGGTATAAACACATGTATCAGTGTGTGTGTGTCCATTTCTTAGATCTGTCAAATGGATGGGCCTAGAAGTAAAGACACCACAAGAGCAATGATCACATCTAACACCCAGATCTTTGTCTCTAAATACCATTTTCCACTAAAAGGAACTAGGGATCCTGAGAGAAATGAGCCCAGGGTGGGCAGGGAAACCATAAAATGAGTCTGAAACTTTCTGTTGTACCAGAAAGTAAGAAAGTGGTAAGATAGGGACATGTCAAAAAAGACAGGGGATCCAGCTTAATGAATACTAAAGAAAGTGGATGAAAGTTTGATGAGCAAGAAGATATTTACAGTTTCAGCATAATCACCACAGGTTACTTACTAATTACAAAGAGAAAAAATAGTAACTTTATAGTAAGTTAACCTAACAAACACAAATTTATTAAAGTTATCAAGGCTAATATCACTCATAACAAGACAAAATAATATGATATGCTTCCTGATATGATACCCTGAGAAGGACACAACATCACTTCTATGCTGTTACACTCAAAAATCCAAAACCTGAAGCTAATTGTAAGAAAACATCAAAGAAACCCAAACTGAAGGATATTCTGCAAAGTTATTGGCTTTACTTTTCAAAAACATTAAGATCATGAAAGAAAAAGAAAGGCTGAGGAACCGTTTTGGATTAAAGGAAATGAAAGAAACATGACAATTAACACAACGTGTGATCCTGGATTGTATCCTGGACAAGAAAAAAAACTATATGTTATTCAAACAAGTTGTGAAATTTGAACAAAAACTATGAATTAGATATAACATTGTACGAATGTTACATTTCCTGACTTTGATAGAGTTACTTGGGTTATGTAAGAGACAGTCCTTAGGAAACACATATTAAAGTATTTGTGCATAAAAAGAAGATAGAGAGAGAGGGAAAGAACAAATGCTAAAGTAAATGGGGCAAAATGTTCAGAATTGTTGAATCTGGGTAGAGGATATAATAGAGTTCTTTGTAATAGTTTTTGTAACTTTTATGTAAGTAAGGAATTATCTCAAAGTTAGAAGCTAAAAAGATAAACTTCTGAATCTGACCCAAATAATTAGCAATAGGTCATTTCCCGAATCTGGTAAATACTTCCACTGCAATCTAGGAGGTTCAATCTGCTATGTACAAAGAAAAAAACGGAAAAGTGTATAAGGTCTTTGGTTTACATTACCCCTGTTTTTCAATATGCCTTATTAAAACATAACCTGTACCCGGGAAATCATATCATCGTCCAGCAATCATCAGGTAGTCAGCTTTCAACAATGGAATTTCAAAAACTAAGAAAAATATAAAACTAGATCTAAAAGACTATGTTTTAGGATACTAAGTGTGGCCTCAAATAATCTAAAAATATGCCATAGGTGTCACATTTGGGCATTTTCAGCCTTAGGATATATCTGCCAGAGCTAACATTGAATGCTAAAAAGAGACTTCTCAGCAGAGTGCTCTAGCCTCAGAGTTATAATTCAACTTCACTAGTCACTAGATGAATTTTAAAAGATACCACTTACATATTTAGTATATTTATATTCCTAACAAGAACCCTATAAATAAAATACTATTATCCCAATTTTACAAATAAACTAAAGCAAAGAGATGTTGAGTAATTTTCCGAAGTTCACACAGCCTGTAAGAACTTGAGCTGAGACTCGAACCCCACAGCGTCACCAAAGATAGTGCCTTTTCTCCTTTCTCGTCTCTACTGCTATGTGACTGACATAAAGACTCTAACACACATATTCTAAGAGAGACTTTGCTCAGGTGTGGTAAGTAGAAGAAATTCTATATAGAGTCAGTGTAGCTATCCTCTCACCGAGGAGTGTCCAAAAATGTTATTCATACTGGCAAAAATACATATGAAACCCCCTAAATGTCCAATAATAGAAATTGGTCAAATGAATCGCAGTAGATAACATTTTCAGAGAACGCTAATGATCATAAGAAAACAAATGCCATAAAATGATCATTAAAAAAGAGAAGAATACAAAATTATTTAGACAGTATGATTCACGTATATATACCTATAGAATAGATTTAGTATATATATGTGTGTATATACACATACATAGGAAAAAGGCTAGAAGGAAAGAAATGTTTATCACTGAGTATTGCAGGTTACTTAGGTTTACATTTGTGTACCTTATCTTTATTTTCAAAGCTTTCGAATAGTAGTCTCCATTATTTTTATAATTTAAAAAAGCCAATAAACAGCACTGAAAAGATTCAATGTAGCTTTTGAAAAGATAAGAAGAAAAATAATAGACAAGTAAACCTAAGAAAGCCTGGAGACTGGGTCTACATTCATCAAATAGGCCAGGAAGTGAAACGAGAGAGTCCCAACCAGTTGTAGGCTCTGTAAGGAAGAGATCTGGTGAGTCACTGACCAAAAGAGCTAGTAAACAGTATGGGAGAATTGTCAGTCTCACAAATACCCTCACATAGGTTTCCAGTGACGACACTGGTGCCATCTTCTAAGTAAGGGACAGCAAAAAAAGTCAAGAAAAGTGTAGTGTATCTAGTGTTTATAAAAACATTCAGAGAAAAAAATCAAAAGTAATAAGTCTTTGAATTCAGAAATTAAAAAGAAATGAAAATAGAGCACTGAAACTATGCTGTACAATACTGTAATGATGGATATGTGGCATTTTGCATTTGTCAAAACCCATAGAATGTACAACATCAAGAGTTAACCTTTAATGTAAATTATGGACTCCAGAGCATAATGATGTGTCAATATAAGTTCATCAATTGTGACAAATGTACCACTCTCATGTTGATAATGGAAGAAGCTGTGTATGTGTGGAGACAGAGAATATATGGGAACTCTCTGTACTTTCCACTTAATTGTACTGTGAACCTAAAGCTAGTCTAAAAAATAAAGTTGCTTAAGTAAAAACTAAAATGAAAAAGAAATAAAAATGGAATTTTCTTATAAAATCTAACAGTTCTCTAATCATTCCAACTTTAAGCTACGAAATCACTGAAGGAGATTTAATTGGATTGATTTAACTTAGATTGATTTAATCCAGTTGGATTTAATCGAATTTAAATTTTAATATGTGCCTCTATATTTATGCCTACATTTCCTAAGAAATAGAATTATTTTTTAGGTGAGTGTGCATATGTGTGGGCATGTATGTGGACTCATAGATGATAGAACTAGCTATTAGAGATAAAAACAATTACAGGCAAATTCTTGCCCTTTGAGAGAGTGGATAGTCTAGCAGACAGGCAGACATGCAGTCAGGGCCACCTCTGCTGACATACATGCTGTGTACTGCATGTACTCCAGGGGGTCATCCACATAGCTGACTAGGAAATGACTGTTATAACTTGGAATTGCTTGGCGGTCCTATAAGAAGTTACAGAACAAAAAGAAGGGTGGGCCATGGGGGCCTACGTGACTACGCACCCAGTTTCTTGGGGGCAGGGATGGAGGCTTCATAGACCAGGTGACGTAGAACTTGAGACTAATAGGATGAAGAGATGGACTGCACCTTCCAAGCATGAGTAAAAGCAGAACTGGGGAAGAGAAGACAGTGTTCCATGCTTTTGTAAAGTAAAATGCAAGGTGAGTAGTGACAAAAGATATACTGGTGAATTAGGCAGGGACCAGAGGGTTAGGACATAGAAAGTGAAAATTTTATACTGAAGGCAGGGAGTGAAGAGACATGAGGAGATTTGAACAAGGACATGACAAGATTAGATTTTCATTCTAGAAAAATAATCTTTGGGCAGCAAGGAGGTGTTCCATACTAAAGACAGGAAGCCAGTGAACTCAATACTGCAATAATCTAAGGGAAAATAATGGGGATCCAAACTGGGGTGAGTGGTGCAATGCGGAGGAGAGGAGGAAAGAGACCAAGAGCTACCGAGAAGGCAGAATCCTGGGAGCTGGCATCTAATTGAACGTGGTGGTGAAAGAGAAGACAAACTCGCAAAGGAATGCCCAGGCCACCTGGCTTGGTCACTGGATGGATTATGATAGTCTTTTCTGAGGGGGAGAACATAAGAAAGGGATCATGTTCCAGGGAAGAAATGAGCATGCTGAATTAGGAGTGCCTGCGTGGCATCCACATAGAAATGTTCTGATGACAACTGGATATTTGGATCATTTTCCTTTCACTGAAATAGAAGAATCAGTGCCTTCAGGATCTATAGCTCCTCTCTGTTTGCTATGTGGACACACAAGAGAGGAACACACAACCTGTCGGCTCAGAGACGACCTTCACCCTGGGAGCAGGGAAAGAATGATGCTGGACTTGAACCAAGGTAAACAGTTTCCTCTTTTCTAAGGCATCATTCTTCTGCTGCCTGGGCTGCTGTTCTGGAGAATGCTGGCAGGATACAGCATGTGTTTTCTCTCTGATCAGGAGGGTGCTTAGCTAGTGTCTTCATACATGCAAATGACACAAATGAAGCTGAGTATACACACAGTGAGTATTTAAAAACATCCAGTTAAGAAAAAACAAATAAACCACTAGCTATCTTGCTATATTAGCACCAAAAAACACATTTATTATTAATAATATCACTGAATGAAGCCCTCTGGTAGGCATTCTGTAAAAATCATTAAACACTGTACTTCATCCAAGAGATTCTAGAGAACAAAACTTCAAATATAAAAATGGCACACAGAAACTCAGCTTTAAAGTGACTGAACATGAACAAATACATAAATATCAAAGTGTATAGTATGAGGAATGGGGAGCTCAGAGATCTGTACTTGGAGGCAAAATAAAATATAGAGAAACAGCCGCCTCTCTTTCAAACTACTAGGACATTGAGGACACAAAACTTTAGCTGTGTGTAGAATGATGAGTTTGGACTTCTGGGAATAGGAAAACTTTCCAAATTAAAGAAACAGCCTAGAATGGTTTGTAGGAAGGGATGGGATAATCTGATAAAAGGAGAACTGTGTCAGTTTTCTTGGGGAGAGCTAATCTGTTGGATCTCTGAGGTAGAGAGTAGGGAATCATAGTTGCAACTTTCAATGGGGAGTCATTTTGATTAATATTACTGATATAATGCCTGCACTTACTACTTAATAATAGTAATTGCTAAATTGAACTATGTAAGTTATGAGTACATATAAAATTCACCCCATATTGTGGCTTATTAGATAGAAGTAAACTTCGAATTACATCATAGTTTTCTTATGCATTCTTTCCAGGGTTAATTTGAGCATTGTTACTTCTATTGTTATAGGTTTCCAGTTTTCAAGTATAATGACAATGTGCTTAAAAGTGCATATTTTAGCAATTAAAAATACATTTCTATTTTAGGTGAGAGAAATAAACTGCATGACAAGAGGAACTCTTGAACAACAAGGAAATTATTGTCATCCAAATATCCTTAGTGATTAAAAAATAAAAAGAAACTGAAAAGAATTCAGAACATGTTCAGTACTACAATATTTCTGCCACAAAATATTGGTATGATGAGCATGTTTATATTGCAACCAAACAACCTTCACCACTGGTAACTATAGGGGTAGAACAGCTTTTGCAAACTATCGCTTGTAAACAGAAATTTACCAGGCTAGAATTCTTTTATTCCTTATAAACATTAATGATAATATTTATTTTTTTAAAACACCCAAATAAAGGCAGTGATTTATCTTTTTAAATTTACAAGTCAGAAAGACAACACATGGGGCTTCCCTGGTGGCACAGTGGTTAAGAATCCGCCTGCCAATACAGGGGACACGGGTTCGAGCCCTGGTTGGGGAAGATCCCACATGCCGTGGAGCAACTAAGCCTGTGCACCACAACTACTGAGCCCGCATGCTGCAACTACTGAAGCCCGCGCACCTAGAGCCCGTGCTCTGCAACAAGAGAAGCCACTGCAATGAGAAGCCCGTGCACCGCAACAAAGAGTAGCCCTCGCTCACTGCAACTAGAGAAAGCCCACGTGTAGCAACGAAGACCCAATGCACCAAGGACAACACGCAATTGTCATTTAGAATTGAATACATTTTTAAATCTTCATCAATCTGATCTGAGAGGGATTCACTTCTCACTCCACTGTATGCCAAAAAATGATAAGAATAATAGCAATAACAAAACAATTTCTACTGAGCATGTACTATGTGTAAGGCATTGTTCTAAATGTGTTCCATGTGCTGAGTATTCTAAACCCCAAAATCCCTGTGAGGAAGTACCTTACATGATGGGAAAAGTTAGCACTATCTACAGTTTTAGGCCCTGAAATGTTCTCATAAAGATTAGTTAATGTGTTCTGAGTATTAACAGGGAACAGGACACAGTATAAAAATTTCAACTCCTGAATTAAGATACTCAAAAAGAAATTTAAGGATGTACTATAGGAAAGTCACAGTAATTGGACTTTAAAGAAGATTTTTTTTTTTTTTTTTTTGTGGTATGCGGGCCTCCCTCTGCTGCGGCCTCTTCCGTTGCGGAGCACAGGCTCCGGACGCGCAGGCCCAGCGGCCATGGCTCACGGGCCCAGCCTCTCCGCGGCATGTGGGATCCTCCCAGACCGGGGCGCGAACCTGGTTCCCCTGCATCGGCAGGCGGACGCGCAACCACTGCGCCACCAGGGAAGCCCTAAAGAAGATTTTTAATGAGGAGAAGAAAATTTGGCAGATGAAAAATGTGGAAATTTTAGAGCTGAGTCAGATTTGGCGTAGAAGAAGAATTCACAAGAAAAAGGATATTGAAAGGAATGGAGAAAATCTGGTAGAGGATAGGGACTCATCTTTAAAATAAAGCCAAAGCATAATCCTGGTTCTGTTGTTGTGTTTTTTGTTTTGGAGGGTTATTTGTCATTCTATAACTTGAGCTATTCACAAAGGCAGTGTGGGTAGAAAAAAGGGTTCTAGACAGAGAGTCCAAAAAACTGAGTTTTCACCTTTACTCTGTCATTTATGACATTTATGGCTGTGTGACATTTTACAAGTAATTCTTCTTCTCTGAGCTTTATTTCCTCACTCCTAAGATAGGGGCAATGATAGGTAAGTATTGTTGTGAATATTAAACAGATAATATCTTTTAAAAGTGTAAAATGCTATACAAATGAAAGATATCATCTGCATTAGTTTCAGGTTCAGTCACTGAACATTATTCTCCCTTTTCTTGATGTTTTTTCTTGCTGGCATAACAAAGTATCTTGGCATCAGCTTAGAATTCAACTATGCTAAGCTTTTGAAATTCTTAAGTAGAAAGGCAGTTAGATGACAGAAAGGGAAAGTGTTTCTGAGCCTGCAGCAGGACTAAATTCCTGAGTCCGCACTTCAACAACCCCTATACTCAGGTTAACAAGCCCCAAGTTAATAGAATTGTTCAGCCAACCCAGTCCATTGCTCATCAGGGAATCTATCCTTTGTGGACAGCTTCGGGCAAGGGATAAGCCTGATCCTGGAATCAGACACAACGGAACAATAGATAGTACAAATGACCAACTGAACAAGTCTATATTGTGGTAAGAGATAGTCTATTTTCTGATCACAGTATATATATCTTGGAGAAGTTTAGGTTAACGGAAGGTTACTGTATATATCATAGGTCTAACCCTCTTCCTCACCACCCTGTCCTGATGAACTCAGCTGTAACAGTGTCCGGAGGTTTGGTATTACACAACAGTGAGTAGGGGAAGCAGAGGCAGCCAGTCTGTGCCTCAGAGTTAGAGTGGTGGTGGCTGGAATCAGTGGAAAAATATCATACTTTGTGCCCAAGGGAGTGCCATTACCCCAGAGCCAGAGGTAATGGCAGAAAATCATGTAATGTATCCATTGGGGCAGAACAAAAGCCTGAGCCAAGATCTGGAGAAAAACAGGACAGAGGAACTGAGCCAATGAGGCGGGAAACTAGCCTAACAGAATTTTGATTTACTGTGCTGACTTTCAGTGTAGATTCACTAAAGAAAGGTACAATTAAAGAGTGTATAAATAGAGTGAGTATAATATATACATGTATATTTATCATTGTTGTTGTTTTCATTTGATTTTTGGTTTTTTTCTAACATTTTGAATAAATACCTCCATACATAAAACATTTCAAGACATAATTAATTATGGATTATTGATTACGGGGACACCAGCATCAGGCACCATCACAGCAACATCACTCTGACCATCAGCTGTGATGCTGAACCTTAGGATTGTTACAGTCTTTTGAGTTTTCTGGTTGTTTGGATTGTGAGCAATCAAGAGTCTATGCCACATTTTCTAAATTACCGATTTAGAAAATTCATGAATCACAAAAAGTAAATAAAAAGTCAGTGCCAACAAAGGAAAATCACAAAGGCAGAGATAGTAAAATATTAGGAGGAATGACATTTATTCCAGTACTTGGGTAGAAAATCAGCTAAAAACTTGGACAAGTGAATTGAAGTGAAATACAATGAAAACCTGGGAAAAAGATAACTGACTCCTGGAGAATGGTTAATTAAACCTGGGAGGAAAGACAAAGTCAAGGTGAATTAACAGAATATTTGCTATAGATGCTGCTTAAAACTTTGATTTCAAATCTTGAAATTTTCACTGATGAGGTATAATATACCCCTAAATTCTAATCATCTCCACAGGTTATAAATGAATATAAAAACTTGATGAAATGTTTCAAAACAACACATAAAGTGATAGTTTTTAAAGATGGAATGGGAGACAGAAATTGGAGAAAATAATAATGCTCATTTGTCATAAATTCTGAAATTTATACCTACTATTCCTTTCCTTAGGTAAAGGTCAAGGGGGATAGTAAAACCTAGAGAGGTGGATGGCTTAAATTCTTCAGGGAAGCATAGGTTCAGACGTGTTATGTGGAGGAGCTGGGGTCTCATATAAAAGCTACTGCACTGTGCAATGTCATCTAACATTAATAATGTATGTCAGAGGGTCTTGGTCTCTTAACAAAAAGGAGTGTGGGATGTATGTGATCTTGTGTTACTGACAGCAGCCCTTGCCTTACCTTGAATCCATGACTTTAGATAATCTGGATGTCAACATGTTTTCCCCTAAGGGAGAAAAAAAACAGCTGTGTGACACTTTTCAAAGTATGTAGGAGAAAACCAAGGTGAATGTGGATAACTAACTCTTGGGATTTTTATGATAAAATTTAAAATAAAATTGATGACTTCCTTCTAGAGTTTATAAAAACTTATGCCAAAATAATAATAATAGTAATAATAATACAAGGATGCTGAATATAATGAAATATGGTAGGATAAGAAAAATGAGGTATTTATGTCTTCTGCCCATTTTTGGATGGGGTTGCTTGTTTTTTTGTTATTGAGCTGCAAGAGTTGCTTGTAAATTTTGGAGATTAATCCTTTGTCAGTTGCTTCATTTGCAAATATTTTCTCCCATTCTGAGAGTTGTCTTTTGGTCTTGTTTATGGTTTCCTTTGTTGTGAAAAAGCTTTTAAGTTTCATTAGGTCCCATTTGTTTATTTTTGTTTTTATTCCATTTCTCTAGGAGGTGAGTCAAAAAGGATCTTGCTGTGAT
>NC_041223.1:18385759-18474628 GCF_002837175.3 Physeter macrocephalus | reverse complement strand
AAGTGTCCATCAAAAGATGAATGGATAAAGAAGATATGGAACATATATACAATGGAATATTACTCAGCCATAAAAAGAAACGAAATTAAGTTATCTGTAGTGAGGTGGATGGACCTAGAGTCTGTCATACAGAGTGAAGTAAGTCAGAAGGAGAAAAACAAATACCGTATGCTAATACATATATATATGGAATCTAAGAAAAAAAAAAAAGGTTATGAAGAACCTGGGGGTAAGACGGGAATAAAGACACAGACCTACTACAGAATGGACTTGCAGATATGGGGAAGGGGAAGGGTAAGCTGTGACAAAGTGAGAGAGTGGCATGGACATATATACACTACCAAATGTAAAATAGCTAGTGGGAAGCAGCCTTAGCTTTTGATGACAGTAAAAAAAAAAAAAAAGAAGAAAGATGAGGTATTAATCAACATGATTTTTCTCTCACTCCTTGTCTGCCCCTCTAACCACCCTCCTGCTCTTAGGCTCCGATGTGGGTTCCTGTTTGGTCCATTGGGAGATTGTGAAAAATATGCTGGCAATCAAACAGGACATCTTAATTTTTAAACTTAAATTTTACAAAGAAAGATTTGAGAGGCAAACAAAAGTGATGAGGGGAAGAAAAAGGAATTCTGTCTGTTCTTTCTGCCCTCCCCATACAGACATGAGAAGGGTAGGAAGGAAGGGTTGAAGAGTTAGGTGTAAGCCTGGGGAGCCCTACTCCTCCCACATCCTCAGATGGAGTGCAGAGTTGGGGAAGGGCCCCACACAAACATAACCATCTTTTCAAGTATCTTCTTTCTCCCTTCACTCCCTTTAAGTTTGATGATCCACCAGTGGAGAACCTGTGCCTTCTTGAATCCGAGCAGAACCCTGCAGGGTCCCTCCAAGTACAAAGGTCCCTCTGTGTCCCCTACCTCTTGTTTGTAGAAAAGCTGAGGTATCCCAGGCTTCCCCTGAGTCACAAAAGAGCAGGCTCAAGCAGTTAATGATTAGGACAATACAGTCACAGAATCTTAAATTCCTGTCTGATGCACATTCCTGAGTTGTTTTACAGATACAATAACTGCCACCAGAGGGAAAAAGCTAACTGCATGATGACCAGACTATAGCTATGACATAAGCTGCTCCCTCTTGAGCAGTACTGAATCTATGGCTAGCACAATTCCAAGAAGTGGCTTCAAGAGAACGGGATTAACACTATTGCTCATAATAATCTGTATCTTTGTGGGCATCAAAATAACCGTGGCTTGTTCTGCCCATATATGTAAGCGGGCAACTAAAACTGTCAGCAAAGAGATGCTGTAGACTCACGTCGACATCTTCCACTCTAAGAATATGGTGTCCTATGTCAGCATGAAGAAGTTACAGAAGATGAACCTTCACCCCTAATCCCAGAGAAATGGAATCATGTCTGACAGTGGGGATTTATAAACAGCTCTTTGCAGGAAGCAGTTCTTTGCAGGAAGCAGCTCTTTGCAAGAAGCAGCTCTTTGCAGGAGGCCCTTTGCCTTGTCACTTTAGTAAAGCTATATCTTAACTAATTTTTTAAAAAATATATTTATTTATTTATATTTTGACCGTGTTGGGTCTTCGTTGCTGTGCGCAGGCTTTCTCTAGTTGCGGCAAGTGGGGGCTACTCTTCGTTGTGGCTTCTCAGTGCGGTGGCTTCTCTTGTTGCAGGGCATGGGCTCTAGGCATGTGAGCTTCAGTAGTTGTGGCTCACAGGCTCTAGAGCGCAGGCTCAGTTGTTGTGGCACACGGGCTTAGGTGCTCCATGGCATGTGGGATCTTCCTGGACCAGGGATCAAACCCATGTCCCCTGCATTGGCAGGCAGGTTCTTAACCACTGCACCACCAGGGAAGTCCCTATCTTAACTAACTTTTACTTGAGATGCCCCCATGCTTAACTAACCTCTGGCCCAAGCACACCTTTCAAATATTTTGCCCACACAATGCCTCGTATAACCTGTTGATCCTTTTCTTAGATTAAAGAAGTAGAAATGAAGAGTAAGTGATTACCAGATCTTTTCCCCAGCTTCCCCTTCAGTAATCTGGAGAGCAGACTGTGTGAACAAGATAGAATCTAAAAAGAGATCACAAGAAGTCAACAAGCTTGCATACAATGGGAGATGGCGAGAATCTGACCCTCTACCTGATTTACTAAGATTATTTCCCTTTTCCCTTTAAAAACTTTCATGGCTGAGCAGAATCTTCAGAGTTGGTTCTGGGACATGAGTCTGCCTTCTCCCCAGGTTGCTGGCCTCCTGAATAAAGCAATCTTTTCCTTTTCCAACCAACACTTGCTTCTCGAGTATTGGCTTTTGAACGGCGAGCGGCTGAACCTGAGTTCAGTAACATTCTGTTCTAGGTGAGGTCCAGGGAAACTGCAAGCTCCCCAGAAAAGAAAGCACCCACCCCCACCTGGTTGGTGAAGCCGGTAAAGTACAAAGATAGCAGGACAGTAGGCATGAGAAGGCTGAAGAAAGGTCCCCTGGTTTGAGTCTCACAACTGGACAAAGGGAGGTCATATTAGATGGATATGGCATGGGCACTCCACCCTGGAAATCTGTTGAGTCCATGGCTACATCTCAGCAGACTGTCATCTGCAGAGAGTAGAGTTGGCCTCCTAGGACCATCTCTTTGCCCTTTGAAGGACTGTGATTTATTTCCTGTGCTGAAGACCTGGCAAGTCAAACCAAGGCTGAGAAGTTGACATTTCTCTTTCTCCACCAGGGCAGCATCGAGAGAGGGGGACAAAAAAGCAAACACCTTGGAACGACTGAGTTTACAAGCTTATGGTTGAAAAAGCCCTTAGTTTACCTGATGTGACAAGACTAATTTTCTACATCAGGTTCAAAAAAATGGAGGGTGGGCTTCAAGTCAGGAAATAATTTTAGCATTTGAAGATGAAGAAAGTTTCACTTTCTTGTACACTGTGAACTTTGTGCCTGCTGCTATAATAATCATGTTTTAAATAAGCTCTTTGGGGGATCTCTGTCCCTTTCCCAAATATCCTCCTGGATAATGATTCGGCTGCCACCAAAGCAGCAATCTGAGTTGTATGGTAGCCAAGAAAATCTCAGATCCTACGAGTGATAATTGGACATAACAATTCATGCTCAGGGCATCAGGCAAAATGGACTTTACTCTGCCAGAATTGTTTTGGCTTCCATTTTTTGGTTAGCCTCAATCTCTCATTCAAAGTTTTCTGACCCCTGAAGCTACTTTCCTGGCGAATAGCACCCAATTCTCCACCCA
The DNA here is from genome assembly GCF_002837175.3 of Physeter macrocephalus. Taxonomy (NCBI): domain Eukaryota; kingdom Metazoa; phylum Chordata; class Mammalia; order Artiodactyla; family Physeteridae; genus Physeter; species Physeter macrocephalus. The sequence continues at coordinate 18,471,370 of NC_041223.1, read as the reverse complement.
GGTATAAGAAATGCTCATTCCACTGGATCTGGAGAGGCCAAGGCTTTCTATGGGAGAACATGAGGGTTTGCAGCTGGGTAGAGTTTTGTGCTTCTCTGAAACTTGATCACTTTAGAATTAATAAGAGCAAGTATGAGAATTAATTCACAAGGAACAAGAAGTCATAAACATTAGACAATAATATTCTGGCATATGATCTTTCTATTTAAAAAATCCTATAAATATAAATCACAGCTTGTAAATCAAATTACTGAGAAACAAAGGGGTCAGTGATATAACTCTAGATTTAACTGATTAAAATTTGAAAACTTTTAGTTCTTAAATTACAAAATGGAGGCCCAAAATAATCACCTCTGCCTGATCTCTGTAGTAGATGTTTAGGGAATGAAAGAATGTTTGGGAAAAAAGGAAATTAGTTAGATTGAATCTTCAAACAACTCTTGAAGATTTCAATTTTTTTTTCCTCTATATACAAAGTTTGAAACAGAGAAAATGACCTAAAGAGGACACTACTTTGGTCATTTAGAACTCTGAATAAGTCGAAGTTCTTTGATTTGAAACATACGTATATTTTTCCTAAAAGAGATTAGTGTGCAATGTACTAACAAACAAAACTTACATTTCTATTACCTTTTTTTTTTTTATTTTGGTTTTGGCTTGTTGGCATTTACTATTTGATTTGCTCTCTATAGCATGTCTTATCTTTTCCCCATTTCACAAAGGGACATTTATAACCTGAGGGGTTAAGTGACATGCTAAAGGGTTATTTGGCTTGCACTAGAAACCAGAAGGAACTCCTGCCTTCTGACCCAGAGCCCATTGATTCATTCTATCTCAGTCAACTGTTCTATGCCCCAGGGGCACAGCAGAGATGAAAACAAAGTCCCTTACAGATAAATGGATAGTGTGTCAGGTAATGGGCTTTGCTCTGCCAGGACTGTTTTGGCTTCTATTTTTGGGTTAGCTCCACTCCCTCATTCCAAATTCTATGACCCCTAAAGCTATTTTTCGGGTGAATAGCACCCCAATTCTCCACTCAGGTGTAAGAAACACTCATTCCATTATATCTGGAGAGGCCAAGGCTTTCTGTGGGAGAAGATGAGGGTTTACAGGTAGATATAGAGTTTTGTGCTACTCTAAAACTTGATCACTTTAGAATTAATAAGAGAAAATATTAGAATTAATTCACAAGGAACTAGAAGTCCCTTACAAAAAGGTGGAAAAATAAGACAGGGTAAGGGGTCTGGAGTGCAGATGGGAAGTACCGGGGTAGAGTGAGTGTGTGTGTGTGTGTGTGTGTGTGTGTGTGTGTGTGTGTGTGTGTGTGTGTGTTTGGGAGGGAGGGAGGGGTTAAAATGTGGAAATGGATCACACAGGTATCTGGGGAAAGAGAAATATTGGCCAGAGATCAGAGGTTGGCTAAATTCAGCCTACCACCTGTCTATGTAAATAAAGTTTTATTGGAACACTGCCACGCTCCGAGGTTAATTGTCTATGGCGGCTTTTGTCCTATACTGGCAGTGTTGAGTCATTGTGACTGAAGCTGTATGTGACCCATAGAACTGAAAATATTTACTCTCTGGCCCATTAAAGAAAACATTTGCTGACTCCTGGTTTATGCAGAAGGAACAACAAACGCAAAGCCCTAAGGCACAAGTGCGCCTGTTGTGTTCAAGGAATGGCAAGAAGGCAAGTGTGGCTAAGGTGAGTGAACCAGTGGGGCATGAGAGGAGATAAGGACGAAGAGAGTGGGACAGGACCCTGCAGGGCCTTTACAGGCCACTGTATAGAACTTTGACCTTTACTCAGAATGAGATAGGAAACCACTGGAGGAGGCTGAGTACAGAACAGACATAATCAGACTTACATTTTAAATTGATCACTCTTTTTAGAATAGATGAGAGGGGGTTAGTTTGGTATATACTGTAATAATCCAGATGAAAAATTATTCAGGCCTGGACTAAAACATGAAGGTGGAAGTTGTGAGAATTTGTCAAATTCTTAATATATGAATATCTTGTAAAGATAGTGCTGATGAGATTTCCTGGTAAACTTGAAATAGAGATATGTGTGGTGTGTGTGTGTGGTGTGTGTGTGTGTGTGTGTGTGTGTGTGTGTGGCTTGGGAAGTGGGTGGTCCCAGTTTACTTTTGTGGGCCTGCACATCTGGGAGAATAGTGACCATGAACAGATGAAAGGAAGATTGTTGGGGGTGTAAGGTATAGCTTGTGGTTGGAAGTGAAGAATTCAGCTTGGACAGTAAAATTGTAGATGCCTTTTGGATATCCAAGTGGAGATGTCAAAGAGGCATATATGAATCACAACCGGAGTTCAGGGGAAAGGTTTGAAACAGTCATACAAATTTGGGCGTCATCAACGTTTAGATAACGTTGAATTCACAAGAACAGAATAAGATAACCTAGAGAGTTAGCTACAGATGTCACACAGAATGACTTGAATAGCTACCATTTAATTTCAATGTATGTGACAGGTTTTGAGCTAGGAACTTTATACTTTCTGTCTCTCATCTTACAACCCTCTACTTGGGTTGTATTTTACACATGAGGAAATGAACACTTAAGTGACTAGTCTTACCTAGTTAGTGACAGAATCCAGGTATGCCTGCCTCAGTGGTAGAGCCCTCTCTGCTCTGCCAGGACATAAGGAATAGAAATACAAGACTGAGCATCAGCTCTGCGTATCTGAATAGTTAAAGAAGCAGTAGAGCTTCCCAAGTAGGTTACCCATTAACATGACATTATCACCAGATGGGTACCTCTGCTCTAAGTTTCAACTGTAGTGAGACGCTTCTTTAAGGAAACCACTAGGCTGGTGAACGGTGATAATGCTATCATGGAACTTCCTTCTCAATTTCCTGAATTTAACAAACTCCCTCATAGTGAGTGTGTGTGTGTGTGTGTGTGTGTGTGTGTGTGTGTGTGTGTGTGTGTTTGGGAGGGAGGGAGGGGTTAAAATGTGGAAATGGATCACACAGGTATCTGGGGAAAGAGAAATATTGGCCAGAGATCAGAGGTTGGCTAAATTCAGCCTACCACCTGTCTATGTAAATAAAGTTTTATTGGAACACTGCCACGCTCCGAGGTTAATTGTCTATGGCGGCTTTTGTCCTATACTGGCAGTGTTGAGTCATTGTGACTGAAGCTGTATGTGACCCATAGAACTGAAAATATTTACTCTCTGGCCCATTAAAGAAAACATTTGCTGACTCCTGGTTTATGCAGAAGGAACAACAAACGCAAAGCCCTAAGGCACAAGTGCGCCTGTTGTGTTCAAGGAATGGCAAGAAGGCAAGTGTGGCTAAGGTGAGTGAACCAGTGGGGCATGAGAGGAGATAAGGACGAAGAGAGTGGGACAGGACCCTGCAGGGCCTTTACAGGCCACTGTATAGAACTTTGACCTTTACTCAGAATGAGATAGGAAACCACTGGAGGAGGCTGAGTACAGAACAGACATAATCAGACTTACATTTTAAATTGATCACTCTTTTTAGAATAGATGAGAGGGGGTTAGTTTGGTATATACTGTAATAATCCAGATGAAAAATTATTCAGGCCTGGACTAAAACATGAAGGTGGAAGTTGTGAGAATTTGTCAAATTCTTAATATATGAATATCTTGTAAAGATAGTGCTGATGAGATTTCCTGGTAAACTTGAAATAGAGATATGTGTGGTGTGTGTGTGTGGTGTGTGTGTGTGTGTGTGTGTGTGTGTGTGGCTTGGGAAGTGGGTGGTCCCAGTTTACTTTTGTGGGCCTGCACATCTGGGAGAATAGTGACCATGAACAGATGAAAGGAAGATTGTTGGGGGTGTAAGGTATAGCTTGTGGTTGGAAGTGAAGAATTCAGCTTGGACAGTAAAATTGTAGATGCCTTTTGGATATCCAAGTGGAGATGTCAAAGAGGCATATATGAATCACAACCGGAGTTCAGGGGAAAGGTTTGAAACAGTCATACAAATTTGGGCGTCATCAACGTTTAGATAACGTTGAATTCACAAGAACAGAATAAGATAACCTAGAGAGTTAGCTACAGATGTCACACAGAATGACTTGAATAGCTACCATTTAATTTCAATGTATGTGACAGGTTTTGAGCTAGGAACTTTATACTTTCTGTCTCTCATCTTACAACCCTCTACTTGGGTTGTATTTTACACATGAGGAAATGAACACTTAAGTGACTAGTCTTACCTAGTTAGTGACAGAATCCAGGTATGCCTGCCTCAGTGGTAGAGCCCTCTCTGCTCTGCCAGGACATAAGGAATAGAAATACAAGACTGAGCATCAGCTCTGCGTATCTGAATAGTTAAAGAAGCAGTAGAGCTTCCCAAGTAGGTTACCCATTAACATGACATTATCACCAGATGGGTACCTCTGCTCTAAGTTTCAACTGTAGTGAGACGCTTCTTTAAGGAAACCACTAGGCTGGTGAACGGTGATAATGCTATCATGGAACTTCCTTCTCAATTTCCTGAATTTAACAAACTCCCTCATCATGAATAAGCAGAACATTTCTCATTTAAGAGCAGATTAAGAGGTGGACACTGAGGAGGAATTTATGCATCGATGTCATGCACTGCATTGTAGGCAAACTACAGGTTACTAAGGTTAGATGCTGTCACAGGATGCTGGACAAATCCTTGATTAAGTCAGAGGAAACAAACCTCATGACTGAAAACTGAATATGAATCATTTGAAACAGCACAGAGCCAGAGAATATTACTAGCAATAGATGTGACCCAAGATGTTATTAAGATCCTCACAGTGTTACTTTCATCCTCACAAAGTAAAAGTTTCTTGGCTGACTGATAGTCTCAAACTTGATCTTGTTTCCACTGGCCTCTCAAAAGCGCAGTCATTCAAACTGCTAAAATAAACGTGGAGCAAAGAAAAGCCTGTTATCCTCCTTCCCTGTCTTCTTACAGGCCTGGGCTGAGAGTAACCATCACTTGTTTTATGCCTACAAAAATCAAAAGAGGCTCATCTCTCCACGTTGAAGGGTAAATAGGAACTAACCTGTGTGCATAAGTGAGAACTTCCACTTACCCCAGTAAGGGAGCCACACCTTGGGGTTACACCCTAGTTATAGTTAAGAGGAAACCAAGGAAGGGAACTTGTGTTTGGGGCCTGTTGAACAAGATTAAGTCTTGGTGGAAATATTTAGGTCATGCTGGTCTGGACGAAACGTTGTGGGAGTAGTTGGAGGTTTTGGATGAATAATAGAGAATTGAGTGATTCCAGTGTCTTTCCTCCTCCACCTCATGTTTCCCAACCTCAGGTGCTGCTTCCATGGTAGCCCATCCTCTGGAGCAAGGTACCATGACGATGAGTACATACCCAAAGGGAGAGCGTTATTAGTATGGAGACTTTGAAATGATATAAGGTAATAATCCTCAGGAGAATCAAAAGATGCATTTGGCATTGATGCTTGTCGCTCCTTCTAGGGATTTTGCTTCTTTATCACCGTATTGCCATCTTATTGAGTGCCACAAGCAAGTTGTATCGTGTTTGTATTTCCCACAACACCCAGCAAAGTAGCTGTCACCCAGCGGGCACAGAGCAAATGTTTGCGGAATGGAATACTAATCATCACCCTGCTGGCAGATACACATAAGCACCAGGATTCAGATTCCTGATCCTCTGTTTCTGAAACTGTACTAGTACAGCACACTTCTGTTTCACTCTTACTTTATAGACTTTAGACATTTTGTGTCCCCAACATCATGATTATTATCTCTCTGGATGTATTTATGGGCCAGGAACAAATAGAACTAAACCACTCAAGTGTACCTAGTCACATTTCTTGTCCCTTCCCTGTGAAGAGTATTCTTTGTTTGTGCTTCTGGGCTCTTCACGCTTTTTTTTTTTTTTCCTGATTAACTGAGAATATTAGCTGAGTGTCAGAGAGAAGAGAGTAGAGGCTGTTACACGAGAAAGTATATAGAGAAGAAAATGTCAAGAGGTTTGATGAGGGGGAATTCAGAGATAGTGAGTAAGCTATCCAGCAAAGGCTGGGCTTTCTAAGGAGAGAGGGATCTGGGGTATTGGAAAAACTGCCATGAGGTGGGGAAGAGTTGGGGGGGCGGTTATAAATAGGTGAAGAGAATTCTGGGGCAGTCGTCCTAAGAATTTCATCATCCTTCAAAGGTTATCTAAGAAATCATTCAAGAAAGATCTAAATTGTTCCCCAAGGCTTTGGGAGCTAGGTGTGTGTGTGTGTGTGTGTGTGTGTGTGTGTGTGTGTGTGTGTGTGAGAGAGAGAGAGAGAGAGAGTTATTGTGCTGAGAATTAAAAGGCTCAGTTTTATTTGGGGTACAGTTAATATCTTGTATACTGACTTTAGTAGCATTTTGGTTTACTAACATGTTAGTAGGTTATTTAACAGAGATTTTTCATTAAAAATTGCATGCCTGAAGGAACTTAGTTTGTGTCATTGGTCATAAAACCAGGAACAGGACAGTGGCCACTGGAGGTAGAATTGTGACTACAGGTGTATGAAAATAGAATAACAGGGTAATATAAAAAGAGCAGATGACCAGGAGGCCAGAGGTTACCTAAAAGTTGAACTTGTTTGACCCAGAGTTGAGGGAAGCGGATACTACAACTACAGATTTGTAGGCACGTGGTTGTTGGACTAAGTGTGTGGTGTTTAATTAAAAACACGGTCAAGGGGCTTCCCTGGTGGCTCAGTGGTTGAGAGTCCGCCTGCCGATGCAGGGGACACAGGTTCGTGTCCCGGTCCGGGAAGATCCCACATGCTGCGGAGCGGCTAGGCCCGTGAGCCGTGGCCGCTGAGCCTGCGCGTCCGGAGCCTGTGCTCCGCAACGGGAGTGGCCACAACAGTGAGAGGCCCGCGTATCGCAAAAAAAAAAAACAACACAGTCAAGGAGTCCATTCTGAGTTTAAAGCTAGATACCTGGTCCTATTTTGAGGAACTCCATCTCTTGTATTGAGACTATGCTTACCCACCTTCTATATACATCCTCCCACACTTAGTAAGTATCCCTTGCATATTTTCATTGTTGGTATTATTCTTTTGTCTCTTGATGGGTCCTTGGAGAGACGGTTGCTCCCACTCTCCTTATGTTAAGGTTTCTGCTTTGATTCCTTTTGATTTCTCAGGTCTTTAGGATTAACCAGAGAGAAAGGAGAGTCGGCATCTAAGAGTTCTACAGCCAGATGGCTGAGACATGTGACACAGCTGTGTCTAGCCTCAGCGCCAGAGACGGAAGGCCCTGTCCTATCAGCCAACCACAACTGACACCATCTCACTGGGCTGCCATGTCAAGTGATTCTCTCTGAGGGAAAGAGTGTTCAGTTTTCATTAGCATGCTTGCACTTGATTATCGACCTGTGTGCTGAGTAGTGTTTAATTTTTTTTTTTAAGTGTGGCCTGGCAATGCCCTCGGAATCACACTTGGTGTGCTTGACCTCCCCTAAGGAATACTTTCCAGAAGTATTATCATATACAATTTATTCTCTTTTGTGTATGTTGGGCGGGGCATATTTGGAGACGGGACAGATGGGGTGGAGAAGGGAGCACTGGGGTTGGGGATGGAACAAAATATTAACTTTAACTGCTTTTCAAAGCTTATTCAGTTTCCACAGTATATTAAATGTATATTATACTGTGTATATTCAATATTATACACAGTATAATTAAATTTGTACTTCATTAATTGCATAAAGTACAAACTTTGTCATTAGCTCTTCAGTCCACAAATCAAATATAAGAAGTCATTTACAACAAGATTTAAATCCTAAAATAAGATACTGAAATTAAAAATTCTGGGAGCGTTATTCCTCACCTCAAATATGGTCACCGTTGTAGGAATATTGTTCCCATTGTAGAAAGAGAATTTGAAATATTTGAGAATTTACTGAGGAAATCCTGATTGCCCAGTTTCTAAGTTTTAAGAATCTGACAGTATTTTTCACTTATATTACTGAATGCCTCATATTTTATGCTTAAATGCTCATTTGGTTCAATTTGTTTTGTTTTGCACTTCTGGAATTTTCTCTTCCCTTTAATTGACAGACTTTTGCTAGGCATTTTTGTATTTAGTTTAATGATACTCTTACAAATAATATTAAATAGTGATAGAGGTAATCTATGGAATAATGAAGGCTCATTAATATCTGCCTAATCAGTTTTTCTAAAAGGTTAGAGCTTGACAAAGAAGATCACAACGTAGTGGATCCTGTTTGTTCCCAGACAAGGCTTGTTTATTTAGCTGATGATATTTGTCGAGTTCACTCAGGTACGAATGGTAACTGGAGATTATCCAGGAGTCATAAATGTGGAAATTACATTGTAACGTCACTCTTCTAAATGCTCAGGCCAAAAATGGGGGCATCATCCTGGCCTCTTCTCTTTCTCTGATACCCACCATCCTGTCAGCAAATCCTCTTGGCTCTACCATTAAAATATAATCCAGAGTCTGCCCTTTCTCACCACGTACCGTTCCACTCTAAGCCACCATTTCCTTGCTGGATTCCTGCAGTAGCCTCCTAACTGTAGGGAGAATTGTGAGTATAAGGTAAAAATGACAGTGAAAGAAGGCTACAATATCAGGTAAGAAAGCAGGTAAGAAAGAATTCCATTTGGGAGAATGTCACTTACCCAAAGGCAGAAATCTATTAAATTGTTTTGAATCAGCACACTGATTCACTCATGAAAACAAAACAAAAATAAATAAATAAAATTTTGTTGAGAGATTACTACGGGTAAATACTATGGGTATGCTATGTGCTAAATTTTAAAAGGAATAATACAAATTATTGAATTTTGAGTCATTTTATTTTAGACTTTAAATTCCTAATTAATTTTAATTCTAAATTAAAATCCTAATTTAAAAATCAATTGATCAATTTAAACTGACTAACAAGAAATACCATGAGTTTGAGGATCCATTATTTTATCTTTGCCATCATAAAGGTAGATATTTGGGAGCATTGTTGTTTTTTTTACCTAACAGAATTCTGGATATGTCTCTGAGCTAGGAGAAAACAGGGGCATCATCCTTGCCTCTTCTCTTTCTCTGATACCCACCATCCTGTCAGCAAATCCTCTTGGCTCTACCATTAAAATATAATCCAGAGTCTGACCCTTTCTCACCACATACCGTTCCACTCTAAGCCACCATTTCCTTGCTGGATTCCTGCAGTAGCCTCCTAACTGTAGGGAGAATTGTGAGTATAAGGTAAAAATGACAGTGAAAGAAGGCTACAATATCTCTACATTCCTTTACATTTTGGGCAGGTCGTGGCTAAATTTCTGGCAGAATATTTGACTGCAAGAACAAGAAACCTATTCAAACTCATTTACACAAAGAAGGAAAGAAAGTGTTGCCAGATTTCACAAGGAATAAAGACTGGGAACTGGAAAGTCAGGAATGGAGACTTTTCTCTCTACCTCACTAGACTCACTTCTCTGTGTGTAGTTTGTGTGTCTGCTCTGTTCTCCTGGGTTCCATAGACGTCTGCGCACTCTCAGCTTTAATCCCAGCTCTGCATGACTTTCTAGTTGAAACTAATTAGCATCTTTATGACTCAATGCCCGATTCCCAAAAGAAGATGATCTCCCGGGTTGGCTTATTTCAGGTGTTTGCCTTTGATCCAGTCAGGTTAGACCAAGACATATGCCTCCTAACTGTAGGGAGAATTGTGAGTATAAGGTAAAAATGACAGTGAAAGAAGGCTACAATATCAGGTAAGAAAGCAGGTAAGAAAGAATTCCATTTGGGAGAATGTCACTTACCCAAAGGCAGAAATCTATTAAATTGTTTTGAATCAGCACACTGATTCACTCATGAAAACAAAACAAAAATAAATAAATAAAATTTTGTTGAGAGATTACTACGGGTAAATACTATGGGTATGCTATGTGCTAAATTTTAAAAGGAATAATACAAATTATTGAATTTTGAGTCATTTTATTTTAGACTTTAAATTCCTAATTAATTTTAATTCTAAATTAAAATCCTAATTTAAAAATCAATTGATCAATTTAAACTGACTAACAAGAAATACCATGAGTTTGAGGATCCATTATTTTATCTTTGCCATCATAAAGGTAGATATTTGGGAGCATTGTTGTTTTTTTTACCTAACAGAATTCTGGATATGTCTCTGAGCTAGGAGAAGATAGACGGCAAGTTCACAAAGCTAACCTACAGTAGCAGATACGCTCCATATTCATCTTAAATTCTACGTTTCCTCTATGAACCAAAGTTTTGGGAATGCCACGATGAGTTCAAAATCTGATGAGAGGGATGAGGTATGAAAATCAAAACAAAATTCCACAAGTCAAAAAGGTGGGACTGGCTTAAATTGGTGATCTGTTTAAGCTCCTTTCACCCCAAGGACCCTGAGAGTAGTTTTTCCATTCTACTATGTGTAACTAATGTAATGCAAACCTTACATTTTCCCCCTAGTTTATCCTCCAAAACCCTAGGAAGCAGGTAGTATTAATTTTATTTTTCACATGAGGAATCTGACCCTTAGGAACAGTAAGGAATTTGCCCGAGGTTGCCCACATTACCACGGTCTGGACTGAAATCCATGTCTGGCAGACAACAAAGCCTAGGATTTTTCCACTCTACCACAAGGCCTTTCAGCAAGAAATTGTCCCTTCTCCAAAGGGTTTCATAATCCAATCATGACAAATCATCCAACAGATTTATTTTCAAACTAGATGAAAAGGTGGATCATAAACTTCTGCGGGGAAGTGATCTCTCTGTTTTGCAATTTACCCCTGTGGAGGCATTTGTATTTTTAAAAAGCTCCCCAGGTAATTCCGATCACCTCCCAGCTGCCTTCCAATGCTCTTCTCCCTCCTCTTCACCTGGTCGACTCCTCCTCACCTGGACTGAACCATGGTAAATTCACCATCGCCGGGCCTTTTCCGGCCAATTAATTTACTCTCTTCATTTCCTCTTGCGTGATGCCATCAATGAGCTCATCACAGCGATTCACAATTACTGATTTACATGAGGATTGCCCCCTTTTGACTAGGGAGCTTGTTGAAAGAGCTGCATTTTGCGTCTTCAGTACGTAGCACAAAGTCTCACACTCAATAAAATGTGTTTCAGAGGACTAAACTGGTAAACAAAAATCTCAGAGCCACTTGGAAATAGCCTGAGAAAAATCTTCAAATCTGGTTTATCGCTCGTTACACCTAGTGAATTAACTGAGTAATTCAGTAAATATTAAAACACAAAACAATTTTCTAGGTTCCAAGCGTAAACCATCGCCCTTTGATGCGGAAGCTTCACAGAGAACTACGTTTGCCGAAATCCCTGAGGCCCAGTCGTGGTTGGTTTGCTGACGGTTCTTGAAAGCCTGTCACATCAACCAATACTGTGACGAGAATTTCCCTGCGCAGGGCAGTAGGCGGCCAATCACAAAGTAGAGGGCGGGCACTTCTGATTTGCTTCAGAAAACCCTCAGTAGCTGAGAACCATCAGGGGTAGGGAGTTACTAGCCCAGGAGAGTGTCCTTCCTTTCCAGCCCCTCCCCACGAATTAGTTAGTCTTTATGGGCTTCCATACTTCTTTACGTTTTCCTTAGTTTCTACATCCTTCCTAATCAAGTACCTCTGCTTCCCATCCAACTTTCTTTGTTGAACTCACTCTCGGGAAAGGGTACCCGCATCATTAATCTCTCCTCTTCAAACTTGAGCCAGATATTTGTCTCTAAGCATCCAAGTGGGATTGTGACCGTGAAGCAGTGGAAAGGTTTGAGCGAAAACTTCATTCTTCCCTCCTTTCCCCTTGCTAGAGTGGAGAAGCTACTGCTTCTGGGGATTACTTAGTGGATAATCAGCATTACCGGGCGGATTGAAGGTCTGAGTGTCCGCGCTGTGTTTACTTCCACCCTCGCCCCCGCTCCCATCTCCACCCACGCTAGCGTGCAGACTGCATCCAGGGCTGGCGTGTCACTGGGTGGGGGCAAACACCCAGCCCTGGAGCCGTTTCCCTTTGGCATCCTCTTCCCATTCTAGCAGCTACCTGCCATTGGCCATGCTTTCATCCTACCAACAGTAACAGCTACAGGAAAGAATTCATATTTCCCCTTCTAGGTTCATCTCCTTTCCTGGTACCTTTCTAAGTCTGTCATCCCCTTGCCACAGACATAACCGTTGTCTAGACGCTGTTTTTCAAAATCCAAATCCAAATCAATCCAAAACAAAGCCCATCAATAAAGCAACAACAATAATATTGCAGCCAGCAGCCGGGAGTGTGTGCCTCATTAAAGGGTGAGAATATAAACCCCCGCTTCAGTGACCGATTTTGAAATAAAGGATTCCTGCTGCTTGTTAGTCATCAACATTTTTACTCTCCCAGCTGCAGGAAAAGCAGCTGCATCCTCTGGCAAGGCGATTGAGATGGGAGAAATTTAGCCACGGTCTGGGATTTTCGCAGAGGATAATTTAAGCCCCAGCTCCACTCCAGTGGCGGAGGAGGGGGTGGGTACGAGCGGTGCGCATGCTCAGCAGCCCGGCTCCGCCGAGGCCCAGCTGCCGCCACCGCCACGGCCGGTGCTGTTACCGCGGCTGCCGCTGCTGCTCCGAGCGGGCGTTGGTGCCGTGTGCCGAGGCGCCCTGTCAGGCGAGAGGCAGCGGCCGGGCGGGAGCGCGGGCGGCGGCGGAGCCTGAGGAGCGCAGCCGGGGCTCTGAAGGAGCGAGGGCGGGCTGAGCCAGCCTCGGAGGAGCGAGGCGGAGAGCGCGGGGACCCACCCCGGGCGCCCTGCGTGCGATAGCCGGCGGGCAGCGGCGCTGAGCGGCAAGGAGGCCGAGCGGCGGCGGCGGCGGACGGAGAGCCGGCGACCCCCGGGAGGAGGAGAAGCAGGAGCGGGAGGAAGCGCCAAGCGACTGCGGGGCCCGGGTGGGCGGCGGGGCCGCGGGCCATGGACTCGGCGGCAGCGGGGGCGAGCCGCGGCGGCGGCGCGGCGCAGAGTCAGCCCGCCGCCAGGTGAGGCTGGGCGAAGCGGGCTCGGGGCGCCGCCGCCACTGCTGTGCCGCCGGGCCGCGGAGCGAGCCGGCGGCGGCGGCGGCTCAAGCGGCGCCGCAGCAGCCGCGGCGAGCAGCGGCGGCCTCGGAGGAAGAGGGGTCGCCGCCCGGGGTTCTGGCGGCCGCGGCAGTCTCGTCGCAGTATATCCTGTTCGGATTATCTTTTGCTTCTCTCCAGCTGCCTCCTTCCCCTCACACTCACACTCTGTCCCACTCCTCCGCGTCCTCGGTCGAAGCTGCCCTCGGCCCGGGCTGGCTCCCCCCCGCCTGGGGACGCTCCTTACCTCCCCTCCTGGGCTGCGGGGGACCGCGCCGAAACCATGAGGAAATTCAACATCAGGAAGGTGCTGGACGGCCTGACCGCCGGCTCGTCTTCGGCCTCGCAGCAGCAGCAGCTGCAACAGCAGCACCCGCCTGGGAACCGGGAGCCCGAGATCCAGGAAACGCTCCAGTCTGAGCACTTTCAGCTGTGCAAGGTGAACGGAGCGCGCAGCCCCGCGAAAATCGGGGTCGTTTTAGTGGCAACTCAGGCTTTACACCCGAGTCGAGGGATAGAGCGCCAATAATAATCATACCTCGAATAAAGGTCTCGCTCCTCTAGCACACTTTGCTTGGTGGGCACTTTTGGAGATTGACATCATCTTACTCCTTTTCGTTGATTTTCACGTGCAGCAATCATTTCAAGGTTGCTTCTAACATCTTATACTGACCTTTAATTCGTATTCTCAATCTTATGGCTTTTATATTCAAGCATTTTAATACATAATTCAGTGACTTCCAAGTTTCCTTTGGGAACAGTGTCTAATGAATATTGTTTATCAAAAAGCCAAACGTGTTCAACTAGATATTTGCTCATCACTTTTCCCTTAAAATGTGGTAGGAGGCTTAAAATATGAAATCATAGGGTCTTTCTATCATTGTGTTTGGTGAAAAAGTTAGAGCTGTGATTTTTGCCTATTAATGGCACGACAGTTGCCATAGCGGTCTGTAATTCAGAAAGAATGATGCAGCGAATTAATTCACCAGCTGCTCAATGAGAAATACAAACTTGTGTTGGTATTAATACCAGGCATTCATTCGTAAGTCAGAGTTTCTTAAAAGTGTGTACATACTTTCTTGCCCCAGTGTCCTAAAATTATTAAGGATTTAATAGCAAAATGCAAAAATATATGCTGTTTATTTTCATTCTGTTACAGTTGCAAAATGATGAGATAGATGTTTGCTAATTGCTTTACTGAATCCTTAATTAAAGTAATTATGACGGCATTTCCTTAGAAGTACTTGTATTTAGCATCCAAATAAAGTAATGATGAAGTTATCACACTTGAAAAAAAGCATGAATTGCATTTTTAAATGAATATACAGAATTTTTGACCACTGCAAACTTCAGTAATTTGTTCTCAGACATAATAGTATAGAATACTAAATTTTCTTCTAAAGCCTACCACTATGATGGAAAAGCAGAAATTAAGATGTAACACTGGGTTAGTTTTTTTGTTTGTTTTTTTCTTTGGTTTCAGATTCTATGTGCATAGGTTTTTGTTTGATGTAGACTTCATAGTTGTTTTGGTTTTTTTTTTTATAGCAGTGCATGTATATGTGTTTTGCATCAATTATAATTGCTTCTAGGTTCTAATGCCTCTATTGACTTTTCTGTTTTAAAACTTTTCTTTCTGCCTTGGTTGCTGTGATATCACTTGCCCATCCCTAGACTGTTCGCCATGGATTTCCCTATCAACCCTCAGCCCTGGCCTTTGATCCTGTACAGAAGATCCTGGCAGTGGGAACTCAGACTGGTGCTTTAAGGCTGTATCCTTTCATTTAATTTAATTTTATTTTTTGACTTTTACTCCCCAGTCCTTCTGTATTGCTGATTAGTTGCTTTTCCTGTTTAATGCCAAAGAAATGGTATGATCAGGTATTATGTGAAATCATGTGGTTGGATCTTTCCCCATGATTATACTTGCATGCAGGTTGTATGTTGCTGTGATGTTTCTCAGCTCAATTTATAATAGCTAAACACGTATCCACATAGAGTTCTAAAGTTTTGCTATAATAATTACTGTCTTTACAAGGAAGTAGAAGTTTCTAAGGGGAAATATATCTGCTTATACTAGTGGTCTATTGAACGGACTATGTTGAGGATGAGGTTTAAAGACAATAGCACAAGGCACATTTTATTTGCTTTCTTAAAAATATTGTGCATGGTAGATGTTGAAAGTATGATTATTTATTATTCTAATGAATTAGAGGTTGAATTTGAATTTGTTTCTGACTTGTCCATCTAGAAAAATCATTAGAAAACAAATATAAGTTTTATATAAATAGTTATGAAGTATTGCTACTTCTAAAAGTTTTAGAGCATTTTCTTAGTATGATGCAAATGGAGAAGTGTACTGTCTTGATATGTTTTCCCTTTCATGGTCTACGTTTGTTATGTATATGTAAATACTGTTAGGTTGGCTGTACTCTTAAGTATTAGTATAGAGAATTATTTTTATTGGTTATGCATGAACTATAATTGTTTTGTCATAGCATTTTTTTCCCAAATACCTACTCATTCTTCCAGATAATTTTTTCAATCTGAACAATGGAGAATACTTCACAATTCCTCTCAAACTATTTAAGAAATAAAATTGTGTTTACTTTTACTATGATATTTACCCATATTAACCTAAATGCCCTTATTTTTAAACTTAAACATAAGATTTTAAAACGAAAATGCTTTGTTCATCCATCAGTAGGATATCTGCTTCCTACATATTATTGAAGTAACATGTGGGTAATAAATAGAAAAAAACACTAGATGATAAGAAACACAGAGGAGCAGGAAACTTTACTCCCCACGTGTTAGATTTCTCTGGCTCCTGAGAAGGAGGAGGGGAGCCTGCATTTGAGTTAAACATGTGTCTTACCTTCTTTTATAATCTTTTAAAATCTTCATTTCAAAGTAGTGCTATATGTGGTATCAGGATATTTTATTTGTGATTATGTGCTATGTTCAAAATGCTTATAAAAGTTTTCACTGAATTGTGTTACTAAGTGAAGTCTGTCATTCATAGTAAACACCAGTAGTGCATTCATACCTGTAAAAATGGTAAAATCTGACAAGGCTAGATCTGAATCTGAATTTCTAAGACAGTATATCTAAATAGTTCTTACCCAAATATCTAGATAGTTGACATTAAAATATTTTTTACTTCAATTGTATAGATATTTTTATTCCGGTATCCAGTGATCGATACCTTCTAGTTTAGGGCTCCTATTTTAGTCTTGTGAAGATGGGAATAAAATTAATTTTGGTAGTGTGGGTACTAAGTGTTCAGCAAAACCCCGTGTAGTGACAAAGTAGTGTGGTATTGGATCCAGATGGACTGTTTAGAATGAAAAGCAAATTTTTTTTTTACTCACAGCAAAAGAGTATCACCTCTGGACTAAAAGGGGGAAAAAAAAGTTGAATTAAATCAGTTATTTTTAGATTATTTTGGTTTCCTTTTAAGTGGGTTCAATTTTTACTGTTTTCCCAGTTGAGACCCAGTGTGGTCTCAATTTTCTTACGGTACATAACTTTTTTCTCTTAACAGCCAGTCTGCGCCTTTTATAACTTAATATAATCATGAGTACCGCAAGCAAGGCTGATTTTATAAAATCAAATATTTTTCTTAGACAAGACTTTTTACCCCTACTACATTTGAGGAATTAGCAAATTACACAAAGGGAGAAGTTAAAATTAAAATGTTAGGCCTAATGCTAACTGTCAAATGAAAGCAAGGATCAAGTGTACAAAATCATCACTTATATGTCTTTTGCTTTTATACATTTTTTATAGTTAAATACTGTATGAAAAGTGAATCTGTAATTTACAGTTAAACTCTAAATTTTTTTTAGAACCTCTCTTACTGTATTTACAGTGAAGTTAGGAAAGCAGTTTACCAAATATATTTTTACTTTACCTTTTTATGAGATTTATATGAACATTCCAGAGTGATAAATTGGTTTGCCTACCAGTAATACCACTAGTCATTCCTTCTGTTAGGTTTAAGTAGGAGATAAGCTTATGAGCTTTATTATGGCTTTGATTTGTAGAAAATCTAAAGTAAAATAGAAATCTTTTTTTATTTTAAAGTAAAATAAAAATATTTTTATTTATCTAAAATAAAAAGACTAAGATCTTTTTATTTTTATATAATTTCTACATACGTGGCTTAAAATTTGTTAATTTCTCTGTTCTTTGTTTTGAAAGCTAGACAACTATCGTTTATTTCAAAGCTCCATATTGGTTTAATGTGCAGACTTAATAATAAGTCTCTTCTCTTGCCCTAGTTCTTTTATATTTTTCACTGTTGCATTTGGCTTCTTATAGTCCTTCTCTTTATTTTCTTCTCATATTAGACTCTTGTAGTCTGTAATACATTTGTTCTAAAAGAGTTTTCAAAGCAGAAATATACTTGTAAATAAAGTCTTCTTTCATCTAACTGTGGAGCAGAGTAGGAGGTTTTCAAAAGTGGGACTGGGTTATTAGAATTTGAATTGCCTGTCTAATTTAACTAATAGAATGTCTTCCTAAATGTTGGAGGACTATACTAAGTTATCTGTTTTGAGGTTAGAGAAACAATGATGAAGAATTTACATCTGATATCTAATGTTTGTAGACAAGAATTGTGAAAATCTGAATCCTTGAACAGTATCTAACAAATGATGAAGCAAGATAAATTTAGTGTATTTGCTGCATTAACGTATAGCAAATGGCTGATGTCATTATAAACATGCTTTATGTTCAATCTTTTTGGCTTCTGGAGTGAATATGAGGTTGGAATGAACTTACTGATAGGAAGCAGGAAAGCATAATTTTATATGCCAAGTTGTACAGTAGTGATTTAATTATCTTAATTCTCCTCCTTTTGCCATGTAGAAATAGGTACAGTTTGGTTCTTCTGAGTAATCTAAGCATCAGAACTATTGAGATAAAGTAATCATCTGTCCCCATATGGAATAAGTAAAGGGGAGAAAAAAGGTTCTAAGTGAAGGATGAAGGCATTTCTAGTAATTCTGCTCTTGTCCTTATCTGGACTCCTGGTTTACTGGTATAATTTCGAATTGCTTCATAGTCTGTTGTAACTATGGGCTACCCTGATGTTATTTTTAAGGTATTTTTGTCTAAACACAGCAAGGTTGTTTTATGTATGAGTATTTCAAGGACTATGGCAAAAAATGGACCTTAAAATTTACTTAATTTTTGTAAAAAATTGAGTTTTTAAGTATCAAAATTATCAAAGGATCTCATTTATTGTCTTCCTGACTTGTGGAAAATATAGTAGGCAGTCTCTGCTTTGATAAGGCATGGGCTTGTCTTTTAAATTGCAGTGTAATTTTGCTGAATGCAGGCTTAAAAAATGATTTCTGTACATTGGAGTTCATTTAACAAGCACTTGTTAAGTGTTAACATTCGATTATGAATTGTGGCCTTCTTTCTTGTTCATGTCTTTCCACTAAAGAATTGTGTGTCCTTGAGTTAGTTTTTTCTTTTAAAATGAAGGTGCTGTATTAGATTTCTTCGAGAAACAACTTTGTGATTCTAAGTAGCTATATATTGTTCTAGGTGAGTATGCAAAAGAAATGAAATATGATTCTTATGTTCAAGGACTAGAACTAGATAAACATAATTGAAATAAGAGTTATTTAGGGTCTACTGACATAACACAAAGGCAAATTACAGGGAAGTTTATTGCGTTTAATGACACTTCTGCACATTAGTAGATGAGGCTTGAGAATAGCAGGGAAGGAGGAGTCGGAAAATTATTCTAGGCTAACAGTGTGGGCAAAAGTAGAGAAAAGGGATCATGGTAGTTCAGAGGAATACTAGGGACTGCTTGGAATTGTGATCCTAATTGAGTTGGAGGGAGAAATAAGGAACCAGTAGGTGGAAAACCTTGAGTGTTAGCCTGAGTTATCTGGGTGTTATTCAGTAAGGAATCATTGTAGCTATATAAGGAGATATGCTCTCAGGAAGACCTTGTGATTTTTAGGATGATTAATAGTGCAGTGGTGTCATGGATGAAAAGAATAGAACCAAGGGAACCTTAATATGTAACTAAATCCATATGGGTAGTAAAGTGGATCCAAAGCAGGGGTAGTAGAATGGGAACTGGAGAAGGACTTGATGACTTCTTTGTGTCACATCTTAGAGGGAGCAACTAAAGGTGATGATAAAGTTTTCAAATACAGCACTGAGGCAATTACAAGACAGAAATGGAAAACTTGGTAAAGAGGGTGGCAGAGTAATGTGGACTTTGGAATTATGTAATCTTTTACTTTTATCCTATTGCCATTTTGAGAAGGTAGCCTAGACTGATTCTAGCTTGAGAATTTGATACGCTTTTACATTTGATTTCCTTTGGGTTGGTCCTCTGTGATTTCCTGGATTTTGTTATTGAATCGAAATAATTTAAAGTCACTGTTAGCTGTTTGGCTTTGTCCATTTATCCTTGGTCAGTGTCTCTCAGTAGTGCTAGTATTTGGGGCTGGATAATTCTGTGGGTTTGCCCAGCACATTGCAGGCTATTTAATATCCCTGGCTCCCACTTACTAAATGCCAGGGTTACCTTTGCTGTTAGTGTGGTAACCCACATGCCCTCACACACTTCCAGGGGCTCCTGGTTGAGAACAACTACACTTTGTCCTAGTTCTTCACCAGTTAAGTAGGAATAATAACCCAACTAGCTCGTGAAGTGAGCGTCAGGATTAAATGCAATAATGTGTATGTTTTTAGGACCATGCAAGGACTGTTTTGGTGACTATTCAATATGATATTATTATAAATATGAAAGTTTTTCTATGGCTTTAATGTTCAGTTCTTTCATTCATTTATTTCAGCAAATACTTGCTGAGAAGCAACTAGCTGCCAGGTTCTGTGTAGGCAGGCCTTAATTTCATTATTTTTGTAGCTGATGTAGTCAGTCTTCGAAGGAAAAGGTCTTAAAGTACTGTTTTTGTCTTTAAAATGGTTGTGTTCTTTTCAACCACAAGTTTCCAGGATTGCTATTTAGATGTGATAAGATAATACATGAAAGTTTGTTTCACATAGTAGGTGATAAATGATTGTGAAAGTTTGTTTCACATAGTAGGTGATAAATGATTGTTTAATGGCTTTGTACTATAAGATAGCTAGCATTGCATTGTTTGACTTGCTGCTTAGTAACTGTATTTTATTGTAATTAACAAAACTGGAAAAAAGATTTGGAAATAGATTTTTGTTCAAAGTAGTTAAAAGTGAAACAGTTAAGCTAGAATTTAGCCAAATTTTTGGTACTCTTCTACCCCGCCATCCTTTTTGTTCATAGAAGAATTCTAGTCGTTTGAAATTCTAGCCATAGAGGAGAAACAAGGACTTTGAAATACTTTTACTTCTCAACTCTTAGCTCCTCACTGAAGAGGACTTTGTATAAAAGGAAGAATGAGTACTGTGTCAGTCAGCTATAGGTTGTGATTCTCAGCGTGGATTACTGCAGCAAGGAGAATAGGCACATTTACTTTAGAAACTACCAGAAAAGGTATCTGCCTGGAAGCAGTTATTTTGCAGTAAATTTCCTATGGAGGGAAACAAGGTATGATGGAATCTGAATGGGATTGAAAAGGGATATGTTAATTACTGGGGAATCGAGTCTGTGCTTGGTAAGCCTTTTTGCTTTAAGTAAGATGGGTTTTTACTTCTGCTAGGTATTCTCTTTGTTTTCCATTTTTATTTTAGTATAATTTGCTTTTAAAAATATTACTTGACTTTGCCATCCTGACAGAAAAAGGTAAAGGAATGTTGGAAGAATTCCCTCATTAAAAGCTTGTGTTCTAGTCTTCAGACTAATTTTGGATAAGCCAACTAAAATCTCTAGGCTTTAGTTTCCTTTTCTGTAAAATGAGGCAATTGGGATCTGTGATTTCTAAGAGTCCTTCCGGCTCTAGGATCTTGAATTTTTTTCTGTGGAGGATTTGGGCATGCTCTGGACCATCTCTGTCTAGAGTTGTCTTCTGATTGGTTGTTCTGAGTATCTGTTAAAGAGGGTGAAGTGTTGGACTCAATCCCATTGTGGGTCCCTTTACTTTGTACCCATTGCCTGCATTCATAATAAGTCAGCAGATGCACAGTTGTAGACTTTTATTTACAAAAGGGAGCAGGAAAAAGCATGTGAGATACACTTTTTTCGTTGATGAAACAGCAGCTCACATTGAATACTAGGATGGTGGGTTGTTGCTTTTCCTTTGTTTAATTGGTAGGGCCTCATTAATGAATAGGAAACTTAGGCCATTTTTAAAACATTATTAACAAAGTTTACTTTCCTTTATTGGGTGTTAATGGTCAGGATGTAAATTAAAATGAGATTGCTTAAAAATAATACTGGGTTCCTAATCATATGATTTTATTAATTTTTATGTAAGAAATTTAATAGAGACTAATTTCATTGACTTGCTAGCATGTAATTTGAGTGATTGTATAGTAAGTTGGAAAAGTAATAACTAACAATGTACATGTAAATAAGTGGACTATAGGGGTGATTATCACTAAATAAAAGATAAGCTTTGGGTGTCACTTTTTGACTTTAACTTCATGCATTGGAAGTGACACCTTATTTACAAGAAGGAAATTAATAATCAGAGTGTCAGCCTTGTGATTGATAATGCTTAAATGAGAATATCCTGTCCTGATTTGGTGCATTATCATCATCGGAAGGTACATTCAGTATCTTGGGATTGCAGATTAATGAAATGTCTTTGGTTTGAACTAAACAGATGTCTGTTTAAGAATATAGCAGAATGACAAAGAGAAAAGGATGTTTTACTATCTACTACCTTTTATATTTGAATGCCTTTTATTAAACATAATATAGTACTATAAAACTGCCTAGGAAGCAAAACAAAGTGACTGTTGACTTGATTTTTGTAAAATAAACTAAGAGTTCATCAAATATAATCATAAAAGACTACCAAAAGGTATTTGATACATCTCCCTTGCCTTAGTCACATGTGATGTAAATCATTGTAAGCAGAAAATATCAATAGTACCTTTGGATTTAATTACTCAAACTTCTTCCTATGAAGATGTTCAGGTTTCTATATAATAGGTCTTGTACTTTAATTTAAACCTATTTCTTATATTTATTTGCAACACCAAAGAAGAAAGACAAGTTAGTTGTCTTCCACATATTGTTATTACAATTTTTAACATTTTTGAAAAATTTAAGTAACAGTCATCTACTTGCAGATTTAGCAATCCCAATTGCTTTAATCTCTCATTCTTTTGTATTTCATTTTAAAGAAATTTGGATACTAGCTCTGTTTTATGTGTAACTTTTGTTTTTATTTTGGGGCTTGGGTAGAAGGAGGGGAAGGGGAAAGAATCATTGACAGTTTATTCCTTACTACTCAGTGTTCCACAATGGGCCATGTGTTTAGTGATTCCTTAAGTCTAGAACAGCGTTCCCCAACCTTTTTGGCACCAGGGACCGGTTTCATGGAAGACAGTTTTCCACGGATGGGGGAGGGGGGATGGTTCAGGCGGTACTGCGAGCAATGGGGAGCAGTGGGGAGCCGCAGATGAAGCTTCGCTGGCTCGCCTGCCGCTCACCTCCTGCCGTGCGACCTGGTTCCTAACAGGAGCCCTAATGTGTTGGGGACCCCTGGTCTAGAATACATTTTTCCCTGTTAAAGTAATCCTTTAAAGCCCAGTGCCTTTCTCTTTGTGATGTATTTTTGGTTTTAATTCCATCCCTTTTTCCACCCATGTAGCAATCTTTTTCTTAATTCAGCATTTAAAATCTAAATTTCTACATTACCATCCTTTATACGTAATATCACATAGTCATTAAATGGCTAAAACTAGTCCTTTTGGAAATTATAGCTATAATATTGAGGTATTTTTATTTTAAAATAAACTGTCAGAAATGTTACAGCATATGAGAAGATGCAGTAGAGTCCAAAGCAGTGCAAATCAGAATCAAGCAGTATCCTCTGCCTTATAAAGAGGCCAGAAATTGGACAGTGGTCAATATACAATTATAAAATCAAAACAGAAAGAACATACAGATTCTTTTTTTTTTTAAATTAATTTATTTATTTTTGCTGTGCTGGGTCTTCGTTTCTTTGTGAGGTCTTTCTCTAGTTGTGGCGAGCGGGGGCCACTCTTCATCGCGGTGCGCGGGCCTCTCACTATCTCGGCCTCTCATGTTGCGGAGCACAGGCTCCAGACGCGCAGGCTCAGTAGTTGTGGCTCACGGGCCTAGTTGCTCCGCGGCATGTGGGATCCTCCCAGACCAGGGCTCGAACCCTTGTCCCCTGCATTAGCAGGCAGATTCTCAACCACTGTGCCACCAGGGGAGCCCCCAACATACAGATTCTTAAATGATTAGCTTAATATCTTCTCTACTAAAGATCATTTAAAAGATGAGTGTGTGTGTGTATACAAGTGAAGTAATGAAGGTCTAAATCTATAATTCAGGGGTCTGCAAACTTTTTCTGTAAAGTGCTAAATTGTAAATATTTTGGCTTTATTGTCTCTGACCCAGCTACTCAATGCTGCCATGTAGTGCAAAAGCAGCCATAGACAATATGTGAAGGAAGGAGTGTAGATATTTCAATATAACTTTATTTATAAAATCAGGCAGTGGACTAGATTCAGCCCACAAGCTGAAATTTACCATCCCTGCTTTAGTTTATTAGGCTTCCTTGCTTTTAAATTGGAGAGGAATACTCAGGAAGGAATTACTACTGACATTTTTATAGTTAAGTTTCATAAATTACACTTGCATATCAGTTTAATCTTTTAGTCATAAATAGAAAACTATTTTAAAGAATCAATGATATATGGTACTGCTATATACCAAGTTAAATTATTTTCATAAGTATTTTTTGATCCTATGAAAGATGCATTATTTTTCTGGTGAATTATAATTAGTATGATAAGATGACTTATCAGGCATTGTTTGGGGACAATTCAGGGATGAGTTCTATTATTGAAGTATTCAGCTTGTTTGAGCCCTTTACTTCCTAATTTTAATTTAAAATATATTGGCATTTATAGCTTTTTCCTAATATTTTCATTAATATTATATAGAGCTATGTAGAAACATTTAGATACTTTAAAAAATAAAAGTGAATGTAAACATTTTATTAAAATATTGTGATTTCTTATATGTCTGCAAATTTTGATTAAAAATAAATCATTTACACTGTGGGAGAAAATAACCTGAAAAAATGTATTAACAACAATAACAAAAAAAACTCATAAAGCTCTTAGAAACAAATTTAGGTGCATGGTTACCTTCTTTAAGAGTCAGATATGTTGCATGTCCCTTCTTGGAATGAACATACATGGGACAAATTGAAAACATTATATCCGCCATGAAAAATTTTTATAGTTGCTCACTGTTTACATCGTTTTTCATTAGCAGTAAATATAAATTTTATTCATTAAATAAGGCTAATTTCTCCTTAGTTTCATTTCTCCAACTGGTGTTAATCCTTTTGGAAGTTGTTATATAAGACAAATGAAATGATGACATGCTGAGCATATTTCTTTATATTTACTGGTGCTATGATTTAAAAATGAGCATTGATCTAGAGTAACATTCCCTTAATCTGGGAGTGAATACAAAGGTATTTAACTAAAAACAATAGCTAATACTTTTGGTTTTAGTACAGTCTTCGTTTGGAAATTAGGGTTTGCTAAACACATGATGTTAATTGCAAAATAATATAGACTTAGAAATTATATGGTAATTATTGTTAAATAATGTTTTGTTTTATGGTTTTTGGTTGTGTTTCCCTTTCAATAAGGGCTGTCTTGAACTTCTGAAGCTTTTCCTGGTGAGGTTGTCTGTTGAAGAGTGATTAATCCTACCCTTTCTTGAAAGTACATAATCTTTTCTTGTAATAGCAGCACCTCTGCTTTTTCACAGCAGTACTCTGCCAAAAGTGACTATAAATCTAGTGGCATCAACTATTGCAGTACTTTCTGCCAAATTGCTTTCCTTTTGTGTATTTTTTCCTTTTTGTCTTTTGAAAGGGAGGAAAAGTATTGAAACAGATTTTCCATCTATGCAGTCTTTGTACTGTATTTTTCATAATGTGTTTTATTTTTCTTTTAAAATTCACTTGGCCATACTTAAGAACTTAGCCATTAAGCATCTGAGAATGGATGCTGGGATAAAAGATTGTTATATGATATGTGAGAATGTATGTTGCTTTTTGTTTCTTTAACCCAGACCATGATTATTTTTTTTTTTTTTTTTTTTTTGTGGTATGCGGGCCTTCCCCTGTTGTGGCCTCTCCCGTTGCGGAGCACAGGCTCCCGAAGCGCAGGCCCACCCACCATGGCCCACGGGTCCAGCCGCTCCGCGGCTTGTGGGATCCTCCCAGACCGGGGCGCGAACCCGGCTCCCCTGCACCGGCAGGCGGACGCGCAACCACTGCGCCACCAGGGAGGCCCAAGACCATGATTATTTATGACTATATTTCATAGACGACTGAGCAAATGGTTCATGCGGAGCACAGGCTCCCGAAGCGCAGGCCCAGCGGCCATGGCCCACGGGTCCAGCCGCTCCGCGGCTTGTGGGATCCTCCCAGACCGGGGCGCGAACCCGGCTCCCCTGCACCGGCAGGCGGACGCGCAACCACTGCGCCACCAGGGAGGCCCAAGACCATGATTATTTATGACTATATTTCATAGACGACTGAGCAAATGGTTCATTTGAAAGTATATTTATGTATTAAAAGCCATTCTGAAGAATTGCCTGTGATAATAAATATAATTCATTTTGACCCCTTTAGAGACAGTCCTAACTCCAAAGCAGTAAATAGTAGGGATGAATATTTTTGAACCACTCTATTCAAAAATAATAAAAAATTCTTATTCAAAATAATAGTGGAAGATGTAACTAGGGGCCTATTTCAACCCAGTTAATGCTATAATTATATTTTAGTCTAGATGCTGCAATTACTTTGTTTTGATGTTTCACTCACATGAAAAGAAAGCAGTTGACTGACAATTTTTCAAATACCATTTGACATTTACTGTAAAATATTATAATTGTGTAGGATTAAGGAAGTTTTAAATGTTGACCTATGCATCTTTCATGGTTAATTTAGCATGTCATTAAATTTTTACTGTAGAAATAGTGCACATTATAGTTTTGCTTAAATAGCAGACTAGCAGGATGTTAGAATTGTGAGTGAGCAGTAAAAATTATGTCCACCCTTATAATCATGAGAATGTGGCTCGCTTCATTTCTTAACATATTAATTTTTTGGCAGACTTTACTTTTTAGAGCAGTTTTGGCCTCACAGAAAAATTGAGCAGTAAGTACAGAGATTTCCTATATACCCCTGTTCCCACTCGGCACAGACTCCCCCATTATTAGCATCCCCCACTAGAGTGGTACATTTGTTACAGTTGATGAACCTACATTAACACATCATCACCCAAAGTCCATAGTTTATGTTAGGGTTCATTCTTGGGGTTGTACATACTGTGGGCTTTGACAAATATATAATGACATGTATCCACCATTATATTATCGTATAGAACAGTTTCACTGCCCTAAAAATTTTCTGTGCTCTACCTTTTCATCCCTCCCTTTCCCCTACCTCTTGGTAACCAGTGATCCTTTTACTGTCTCCATAATTTTGCCTTTTTCAGAATGTTACATATTTGGAATCATACAGTAAGTAGCCTTTTCAGATTGTCTTCCACTTAGTAATATGCATTTAAGTTTCCTATGTTTTTTCATAGTTGATAGCTCATTTCTTTTTAGTGCTATATAATATTCCATTGTCTGATGTACCACAGTTTGTTTATCCATTCACCTACTGAAGGACGTCTTTAGTTGCTTCCAAGTTTGGGCAATTTTGAAAAAGTGGCTCTACATATCCATGCACAGGTTTATGTGTGGATATAAATTTTCATTTCCTTTGGGTAAATACCAAGGAGTGTGACTACTAGATTGTATGAGTATGTTTAGTTTTGTAAGAAACTGCCAAACTGTCTTCCAAAGATAGCTGTACCATTTTGTATTCCCACCGGCAATGAACAAGAGCTCTTTTGTTCCACATCATCGTCATCATTTGCTGTTGTCAGTTCTGGATTTTGGCTCTTCTGATAGGTTTGTAGTGGTATCTCCTTATTCTAATATGCATTTCCCCAATGACGTATGTGGGGCATCTTTTCGTATGCTTATTTGCCATCTGTATATCTTCTTTGGTGAGGTGTCTGTTCAGGTCTTTGGCTCATGTTTAATTGGGTTGTTTGTTTTCTTATTGTTGAATTTTAAGAGTTCTCTGTGTATTTTGGATAATGGTACTTTATCAGATGTGTCTTTTGCAGATGTTTTCTTCAGGTCTGTGGTTTATCTTGTCATTCTCTTGCTACTGCATTTCACAGAGCAGAAGATTTTAATCAAGTCCAGTTTACCATTTTTTACTTTCATGGATGGTGCCTTCGGTGTTGTACCTAAAAAGTCATTGCCATACACAAGGTCATCTAGGTTTTCTCCTATGTTATAGGAATTCTATAGTATGGAGTTTTACATTTAGGCCTACCATCCATTTTGAGTTAATTTTTGTGAAGGATGTAAGGTCTGTGTCTAGATCCATTTTTGGTGGTAAGGGGAGGGGAAGTGCTATTAGGTCGTAGCCTTTTAGCGAGCCTGCGCTTCTGGACTGTGGAGCACACAGGTGCTCCTCAATTCCCCTCTCCTCCCACTTCCCTCAGAGGAGTCAGGGTGGCTAGAGTGGGTTCAAGTTGGATATTTCCCTTCCTTCAGGTCAGTTAGGCTCTGATAAGCCCCCAGCAGTTTAGGCTCTCGTTAGTTTCTCCAGAGGGCAGACCTTGTTGTGAACAGAACGTTCCAGTGTATTTAAAAATGGTTGCTTTTCCCTTTCCCCCTCCTGGAAGTACAAGGGGATTTTTCTCAGATAGTCACTGTGAGAACCTGGTAGAGCCCATGGAGGTAAAACTCACTAATGTATGGGGATCCCTCCCATGACTGGGTCGTCCTGGAGTTTCTAACAGACTTGTCTACTTTAGGCCTCCAGCAGTTCATCAAGTACAGTTTAGGTTTTCCTGCACCAGCACTGATTCCTGCAGAGGTGTCTGCTGGCTGGTTTGTTTCAGTAAGTTGTGATTTTCTGTATTGGCCTATCTGTGTCTGCAATTTTAGGGGCAGCCATTTGCCCTGTGACCTCACTTGTCTTGTGAATCTAAGAAGAGTTGTTGATTTTTAGTTTGAACAGCTTTTTATTTATTGTTAGGACAGAATGACAACTTCCAAATTTCTTATGTGCTGGACGAGAAATAGGAAGTCTCTATTAATTTTTATAGGTGAAAAACACATGATCTTCAAAAAGAGGTTTTTAAATTGATGTTTGTCAAGCAGATGAAACTATAGAGTTAGGGGTACTGTACTATGACAGTGAAAATAATTGCTATTTGACAAAGGCTTTGTATTGCAAATACATTCATAGGTCATAAAATACAAAATGAGATGTTCTTCACTATCTTAAACTTTGGTAAACACTTAAGTTCTTGTTTTGAGCATATTCCTATCAAGTTGATTAGAACTAGTTCAGATGGAAGTAGCAAATTTTTAGAAGTTTGGAAAGTAAGACCTGTGATGAGATATTAAGGGGATTCATGATAATTTTTCAGACTTTCTTTCTTCAAACAGGATAATTTAATTATTCATATATGTATACAATATGTGTGTATGTATATCAATATATGAATTTTGTGGAAGATAATACTTAGTTATACTTTTGCCCACAAGGTTTTGGAATTGTTCTGAACCATGGCTATATACATTAGAATGATTTGTGGAGCTGAAAAAAAACCAAAACAATGCCCAAGCATGTGTTTGGATTTCTTCTCTAGATATTCTGATTCAGTGTGTCTGGCATGGGGTTTGATATCTGTAATTTTTTTTGTCTTAAATGTCCATGGATGCTTATAATGTAGAGCCAGAATTGAGAAGTACTGGTTAAATGTTTGGTAGACAGGGTAGTAGTATTCTTAGTGAGGCAAATGGTAGATAAGAATCATGTTCAGTGCAGTGTGTGTAGAAAGGATGTCATTTTAAAGCAATCATAACATCTTGAGATTTGTGGTATAACCAACCATAAGGAAATAAGCTGACACTTTGCTCTGTCGTTGCCTTTGGAGACAGGGCTGTGAAGCTGTACAAAATATTTATGAAGATGGAAAGGAACTGGAATTCCAGGTTTGAATTATTCCTCTTCCTAGCAGTGTTATCACTGGATGTGAGAACCAGCAATAAAAAAAAAAGACCATGGAGTCTAATTATGAGGTTGAAGAGTCTAGTCTCAAACTTGCAGGTGATCCTCACACTGATGAGACGAAGGAGGCAGGCGAAGCAGTTCACAGAAGAGAACTCTGCAGCACACATAGGTTGTCTTAGT
The DNA here is from genome assembly GCF_002837175.3 of Physeter macrocephalus. Classification (NCBI taxonomy): domain Eukaryota; kingdom Metazoa; phylum Chordata; class Mammalia; order Artiodactyla; family Physeteridae; genus Physeter; species Physeter macrocephalus. Next base: position 18,441,881 of record NC_041223.1, on the reverse strand, counting down.
TATCACAGATCAGTGTATGTATTTCCATTTTTTTCTCTGGTTATCTGCTTTTAGAAATTTTATTTTTTTGAATAGGTTGTATTATCTTGACCAGGATAAATGTATGATGTACTGCCCCTTTTATTGCACCCCATTTATTTATTTAAATTTATTTGTTGCCCCCCATTTATTCCTCATAACAGTATAGAATAACAAAGAAATGAAAGCTTTCACGTGCTAATTGATTTGTTGTTTATGTTCAGGGTAAATGGTAGAGTTGGTCTGATGCTAAAGTTCACCCTCTTTTCGTTTTAAGGATGCTTTCATCAATATTCTTTGACCAGGCTATGGTGGTATTTAGATTTTAACTTCGTTATTGAAAAATAATGACATTATGGTTCAAGACTTAGGCCATTAAAAATAAAAATCATCCACTGACCTTTTATTCACAGAAAAGTAAGCCAATTCAGAGTAGACACCTTGAAGGCTTACTAGAATACTTACAGAGTTATGAATTACCCTGTTTGCTAAAAGTCTAAGAATGTACTAGAAGAAGTGGTAACAGAAGTTAGTGGAAATCTTCAGGGTGTCTGATGGGTTAAAATTATGCTCTTGGGTTTAGTATTCTTACTGTGGCAGGAAGGAACAATTTACCCTTAAAAGTCTTTCTTTTTTTTTTTTTTTTTTTTGCGGTATGCGGGCCTCCCTCTGTTGTGGCCTCTCCCATTGCGGAGCACAGGCTCCGGACGCGCAGGCCCAGCGGCCATGGCTCACGGGCCCAGCCGCTCCGCGGCATGTGGGATCCTCCCAGACCGGGGCGCGAACCCGGTTCCCCTGCATCGGCAGGCGGACGCGCAACCACTGCGCCACCAGGGAAGCCCTTAAAAGTCTTTCTTGGTTTGTTAGCAGAATATCTGCTCAAAGAAAGTTATTTCACAGAATATTACATAATCAAATTACATAATTAAACATGGGATAATTTATAAGTCAGTTATGAATTCATGAAAAATACAGCTTTCCATATTCTTATTTTTAAACTTTGCAGGATATAAGTGTATCTTCAGAAACTGCACAGGATATCAAAGTTCTCCAGTTGAATCTCAGATAAAAGGGATTTTTAAATTATATTTAAGAATATAATGTTTTAACTTGTTTCATTAGTAACTACAATCATTTTTGCTTTAAATTCAGTCTTTTATTTTTGGCTATTTTCATTCATTCAAGCTGATTCTTTTTTAAGATACGTTGTATTGAAATATTTGAATATACCATAAAATTCACCCTTTTAAAGTACAGTTCAGTGCTTTTCATTATATTCAGAGTTATGCAATCATCAGCACTTTTTTATTTCAGAACGTTTTCATTACCACAGTAAGAAACCTTATACCTATTAGCAATCCGTCCCCATCACCCTCTCTACCCAATCCTTCACAACCACGTATCTACTTTCTTTTTCTATAGATTTTATTTAGGACATTTCATATAAATGCAGTCATATAATGTGTAGTCTTTTATGATTGGCTTCTTTTACTTAGCATTATAATTTCAAGGTTTATCCATATTGTAGTGTGTATTATTTCTTTTTATGGCTGAATATTCCATTGTATAAGTCTACTACATATTATTTATCTAATGATCAGTTGATGGACATTTGGATTTTCCTCTTTTTTGGCTATTATGAATAATGCTCCTGTGAACATTTGTGTAGAAGTTTTGTGTATGTATGTTTTCATTTCTCTTATTTTTATCCATAGCAGTGGAATTGCTGAGTCATATGTTAACTCTGTGTATATAATAGAGGAATTGCCACTGTATTTTCCAAAGTGGCTGCACCATTTTATATTCATCCCAGCAATAATTGAGAGTTCTAATTTCTCCACATCCTCACCAAACCTTGTTGTTGTTGTCTTTATTACAGCCATACAAGAGGGTGTGAAGTGATATTTCATTATGGTTTTGATTTGCATTTCCCTAATGACTAATGATGTTGAGCATCTTTTCGTATATATTTTGGCTGTTTGCATATCTTTTGAGAAATCTCTGTTCATTTTTCTTTCCCCATTTTTAAATTGGGTGGTCTTTTTGTTCAGTTGTTAAACTCTTTATATATTCTGGATATTAAATCCTTATAAGATATGATTCACAAATATTTTCTCCCATTCCGTGGATTGTCTTTTCACTTTCTTGATGGTGTCCTTTGAGGCACAAATGCTTTTAATTTTGATGAAGTCCAATTTATCTTTTTTTTTTTCTTTGTGGCTTGTGCTTTTGGTCTTATATCTAAGAAACCATGACTTTATCTGTGGTCACAATGATTAACTCGTATGTTTTCCTCTAAGAGTCTTCTAGTTTTAGCTCTTACATTTAGATCTCCGTTCCATTTTGAGCTAGCATTTGTATATAGTGTGAGATAGGGATCCAAATTCATTCTTTTTTATGTGGATATCCGTTTGTCCCAGTACCATTTGTTGAAAAGACTATTCTTTCTCCATTAAAGTGTCTTGACATCCTTGTCAGAGTCAATTGATCATAAATATTTGTTTCTGGACTCTTAGATCATTCCATTGATCTATATATCTACCCTTATGCTAATACCACACTGTCTTGTTTACTATAACATTGTAGTAAGTTTTGAAATTGGAATTGTGAGTCTTCCAACTTTTTTCTTTGTCAAGATTGTTTTGCTGTTCTGGGTTCCTTGTGTTTCCATGTGAATTTTAGGATCAGCTTGTCAGTTTCTGCAAACAGCTGGGATTCTGATATTGTGTTAATTTTGTAGGTCAGTTTGAATATTGCCATCTTCACAATTATTATGTCTTCTGTTTCATGAGTATGGGATGTCTTTCCATTTACTTAGATCTTGTTTCAACAATGTTTTGTAGTTTTCAGTGCACAAGTCTTGCGCTTCTTTGGATAAATTTATTCCAAAGTATTTTATTCTTTGTGACATTCTTATAAATGGAATTATTTTCTTAATTCCACTTCAGATTGTTTATTGCCAGTGTGTAGAAGTACAGTTGATTTTTGTATATTGATCTTATGTTGTGCAACCTTGCTGACCTCATTTATTCATTCTAATAGTTTTTTATTGAATATTTTAGTTTATTCTAAATTTTAAGATTTTGAATTTTCCATCTACAAGATCATGTAGTGATAGTTTTACTTTATTTCTTCCTTTCCAACATGGACACTTTGTATTTCTTTTTCTTGTCTGTTTTCCCTGGCTAGAATGTCCTGTATAATGTTGAGTAGAAATGGTAGAAGTGGACATCATGTGTTTTTCCTGAGCTTATCACAAAAACATACAGTCTTTCAGCATTAGTATAATAATGTTAACTGTGGGTTTTTCATATATGGCCTTTGTCAAGTTGAGGAAGTTCCTTTCTCCTTGAGTGCTTTATCATGAAAGGGCATTGGATTTTGTCAAAGACTTTTTCTATTGGGATGATCATGTGGTTTTTTCCTTTGTTCTACTAATACAGTGTTTTGATTCTGTTTTTTGAAGACAGGGTTGTTTACTCATTTTAGTATCTTATTTAATTTTACTAAGAACTGTTCCTCTCACATGGCTATAGTCTCTAAAATGTTTGTTGGCTCATCATTTTACACATGATGATATTTGTAAGGAGACTATTCTAATTTTAGTTGAAATTTTGAGATACAGAACTCCAGATTTTGAGGAAAAAAACTCCAGCTTTTTGCTTATTCTGCTTGTCCATAGTGCTTCATTATTAAAATAGGTGTTTATTACCATGAACAAACATGAAAAATGAACCTAGAAAAAAATTTTAATTGGTTTATTTTTTATGCCTAATTGGTTTTATGGTGTTTAATTTCTACTAAAAGTTACATTTGGTCTAGTTTTATTGTTTTAGACAAGTCTGACTTTAGTGATACTGATTTTAAGTATTTCCTCATTGTTAATTCTCCAGTTTTCAAATGACTTAAAATAAGTCAGGAAGTGACATTTACATGTGAAAATTGGCTGTTTGGGCAGTGAGGTTTGATTTGTGTGTGTGTCTGCCTATCTTTGTATGTTCTGGTGTTAGACTGTTTGGGTTGAAACCCCAGCATCCTAACTAACTAGCTGTATGGCTTTGGCTAATTTATTTAACCTTGTTGTACATAGTTTCCTAATTTGTAAAAACAGAGCTTATAATAGAGGGTACTCCTTGTGAGGTAATACATGTATAGTGCTTGACACATTAAGTGTTCAAGAAATCTTAACTACTGCGATGATGATGATGTACTTAAAAGCCTCCAAATTCCTCTTTTCTCTCTCCCTTTCCAACCAAATATATACGTATATATAATAACCATTTAGAGAATTGGATGAATGCTTATTTTGATTTTTAATTTGTGGTACAGTATTATAAAATAAAAGATTTTACTGGATCTAGTCTTTGTTTCTGCTTATCTGTCATTACATATGTCTTCCTGATTATTCTTCATTAACTGGTAGGTTTATTATGTTATTTTTTTCCTTAAATATTTCTTTTTCCCCTATTGCTTGGCATTACTAAGTATTAACAGTTTTATTTAAAAATGCAGGACATTTGGTCCTGTCTAAAACACTCATAAGACATTTGGTCCATGCCAAAAGTTTCTTTAAATTTAGTCCTATCAGGCTTCCCTGGTGGCGCAGTGGTTGAGAATCCGCCTGCCGGGATCCTCCCAGACCGGGGCGCGAACCCGGTTCCCCTGCATCGGCAGGCGGACGCGCAACCAATGCGCCACCAGGGAAGCCCTTAAAAGTCTTTCTTGGTTTGTTAGCAGAATATCTGCTCAAAGAAAGTTATTTCACAGAATATTACATAATCAAATTACATAATTAAACATGGGATAATTTATAAGTCAGTTATGAATTCATGAAAAATACAGCTTTCCATATTCTTATTTTTAAACTTTGCAGGATATAAGTGTATCTTCAGAAACTGCACAGGATATCAAAGTTCTCCAGTTGAATCTCAGATAAAAGGGATTTTTAAATTATATTTAAGAATATAATGTTTTAACTTGTTTCATTAGTAACTACAATCATTTTTGCTTTAAATTCAGTCTTTTATTTTTGGCTATTTTCATTCATTCAAGCTGATTCTTTTTTAAGATACGTTGTATTGAAATATTTGAATATACCATAAAATTCACCCTTTTAAAGTACAGTTCAGTGCTTTTCATTATATTCAGAGTTATGCAATCATCAGCACTTTTTTATTTCAGAACGTTTTCATTACCACAGTAAGAAACCTTATACCTATTAGCAATTCGTCCCCATCACCCTCTCTACACAATCCTTCACAACCACATATCTACTTTCTTTTTCTATAGATTTTATTTAGGACATTTCATATAAATGCAGTCATATAATGTGTAGTCTTTTATGATTGGCTTCTTTTACTTAGCATTATAATTTCAAGGTTTATCCATATTGTAGTGTGTATTATTTCTTTTTATGGCTGAATATTCCATTGTATAAGTCTACTACATATTATTTATCTAATGATCAGTTGATGGACATTTGGATTTTCCTCTTTTTTGGCTATTATGAATAATGCTCCTGTGAACATTTGTGTAGAAGTTTTGTGTATGTATGTTTTCATTTCTCTTATTTTTATCCATAGCAGTGGAATTGCTGAGTCATATGTTAACTCTGTGTATATAATAGAGGAATTGCCACTGTATTTTCCAAAGTGGCTGCACCATTTTATATTCATCCCAGCAATAATTGAGAGTTCTAATTTCTCCACATCCTCACCAAACCTTGTTGTTGTTGTCTTTATTACAGCCATACAAGAGGGTGTGAAGTGATATTTCATTATGGTTTTGATTTGCATTTCCCTAATGACTAATGATGTTGAGCATCTTTTCGTATATATTTTGGCTGTTTGCATATCTTTTGAGAAATCTCTGTTCATTTTTCTTTCCCCATTTTTAAATTGGGTGGTCTTTTTGTTCAGTTGTTAAACTCTTTATATATTCTGGATATTAAATCCTTATAAGATATGATTCACAAATATTTTCTCCCATTCCGTGGATTGTCTTTTCACTTTCTTGATGGTGTCCTTTGAGGCACAAATGCTTTTAATTTTGATGAAGTCCAATTTATCTTTTTTTTTTTCTTTGTGGCTTGTGCTTTTGGTCTTATATCTAAGAAACCATGACTTTATCTGTGGTCACAATGATTAACTCGTATGTTTTCCTCTAAGAGTCTTCTAGTTTTAGCTCTTACATTTAGATCTCTGTTCCATTTTGAGCTAGCATTTGTATATAGTGTGAGATAGGGATCCAAATTCATTCTTTTTTATGTGGATATCCGTTTGTCCCAGTACCATTTGTTGAAAAGACTATTCTTTCTCCATTAAAGTGTCTTGACATCCTTGTCAGAGTCAATTGATCATAAATATTTGTTTCTGGACTCTTAGATCATTCCATTGATCTATATATCTACCCTTATGCTAATACCACACTGTCTTGTTTACTATAACATTGTAGTAAGTTTTGAAATTGGAATTGTGAGTCTTCCAACTTTTTTCTTTGTCAAGATTGTTTTGCTGTTCTGGGTTCCTTGTGTTTCCATGTGAATTTTAGGATCAGCTTGTCAGTTTCTGCAAACAGCTGGGATTCTGATATTGTGTTAATTTTGTAGGTCAGTTTGAATATTGCCATCTTCACAATTATTATGTCTTCTGTTTCATGAGTATGGGATGTCTTTCCATTTACTTAGATCTTGTTTCAACAATGTTTTGTAGTTTTCAGTGCACAAGTCTTGCGCTTCTTTGGATAAATTTATTCCAAAGTATTTTATTCTTTGTGACATTCTTATAAATGGAATTATTTTCTTAATTCCACTTCAGATTGTTTATTGCCAGTGTGTAGAAGTACAGTTGATTTTTGTATATTGATCTTATGTTGTGCAACCTTGCTGACCTCATTTATTCATTCTAATAGTTTTTTATTGAATATTTTAGTTTATTCTAAATTTTAAGATTTTGAATTTTCCATCTACAAGATCATGTAGTGATAGTTTTACTTTATTTCTTCCTTTCCAACATGGACACTTTGTATTTCTTTTTCTTGTCTGTTTTCCCTGGCTAGAATGTCCTGTATAATGTTGAGTAGAAATGGTAGAAGTGGACATCATGTGTTTTTCCTGAGCTTATCACAAAAACATACAGTCTTTCAGCATTAGTATAATAATGTTAACTGTGGGTTTTTCATATATGGCCTTTGTCAAGTTGAGGAAGTTCCTTTCTCCTTGAGTGCTTTATCATGAAAGGGCATTGGATTTTGTCAAAGACTTTTTCTATTGGGATGATCATGTGGTTTTTTCCTTTGTTCTACTAATACAGTGTTTTGATTCTGTTTTTTGAAGACAGGGTTGTTTACTCATTTTAGTATCTTATTTAATTTTACTAAGAACTGTTCCTCTCACATGGCTATAGTCTCTAAAATGTTTGTTGGCTCATCATTTTACACATGATGATATTTGTAAGGAGACTATTCTAATTTTAGTTGAAATTTTGAGATACAGAACTCCAGATTTTGAGGAAAAAAACTCCAGCTTTTTGCTTATTCTGCTTGTCCATAGTGCTTCATTATTAAAATAGGTGTTTATTACCATGAACAAACATGAAAAATGAACCTAGAAAAAAATTTTAATTGGTTTATTTTTTATGCCTAATTGGTTTTATGGTGTTTAATTTCTACTAAAAGTTACATTTGGTCTAGTTTTATTGTTTTAGACAAGTCTGACTTTAGTGATACTGATTTTAAGTATTTCCTCATTGTTAATTCTCCAGTTTTCAAATGACTTAAAATAAGTCAGGAAGTGACATTTACATGTGAAAATTGGCTGTTTGGGCAGTGAGGTTTGATTTGTGTGTGTGTCTGCCTATCTTTGTATGTTCTGGTGTTAGACTGTTTGGGTTGAAACCCCAGCATCCTAACTAACTAGCTGTATGGCTTTGGCTAATTTATTTAACCTTGTTGTACATAGTTTCCTAATTTGTAAAAACAGAGCTTATAATAGAGGGTACTCCTTGTGAGGTAATACATGTATAGTGCTTGACACATTAAGTGTTCAAGAAATCTTAACTACTGCGATGATGATGATGTACTTAAAAGCCTCCAAATTCCTCCTTTCTCTCTCCCTTTCCAACCAAATATATACGTATATATAATAACCATTTAGAGAATTGGATGAATGCTTATTTTGATTTTTAATTTGTGGTACAGTATTATAAAATAAAAGATTTTACTGGATCTAGTCTTTGTTTCTGCTTATCTGTCATTACATATGTCTTCCTGATTATTCTTCATTAACTGGTAGGTTTATTATGTTATTTTTTTCCTTAAATATTTCTTTTTCCCCTATTGCTTGGCATTACTAAGTATTAACAGTTTTATTTAAAAATGCAGGACATTTGGTCCTGTCTAAAACACTCATAAGACATTTGGTCCATGCCAAAAGTTTCTTTAAATTTAGTCCTATCAGGCTTCCCTGGTGGCGCAGTGGTTGAGAATCCGCCTGCCGATGCAGGGGACACGGGTTCGTGCCATGGTCCGGGAAGATCCCACATGCCGCGGAGCGGCTGGGCCCGTGAGCCATGGCCGCTGAGCCTGTGCGTCCGGAGCCTGTGCTCCGCAACGGGAGAGGCCACAACAGTGAGAGCCCCGCATACCACAAAAAAAAAAAATTTAGTCCTATCCAAAATGTCCATGAGCATATTTGGTCTATGCAAAATGGTTTTGGACAGGACCCAATATCAAGAACCTTTTGTTGTGGACCAAATGTCTTATGGTTGTTTTAGACAGGACTGAATGTCTGCTCACCCTGAGGATCATGTCTGAACTCAAAGATCATGTCTGTATTCAACAACTCTGCTCCCAACCAAACAGCCTTGCCTTCTGCAGCTCCTCTTCAGGAGTTCTGATGGTGCTTATCTGGACAAAAACCATGAGTGTAGCTGTGCAGGAAGTATCTGTCCTGTGTCACGGGTCAGATAAATTGCTGGTTTACTCCAGAAACAAAGATGACTGGTAAGGTTAGGTAGATATCAAAGCTCTTGCTAGGTGAGCAGTAGAAAAATTGAGACTAAAGGTATCTAAGATAGGAAGATTGCAACATTTTTAAAAGAATACATTGGAGTTCAGAATTAGAAAGTAAGATAAATTGACACCAAGAAATATTCAGTGTAGCCTGTAATTTGGATTTGCCTTACAGTGGATTCATGTGTATATAAAAGGGCAAATGTCAGATTAATAAGTGAATATTTCTACATATAAAAAATATCTTTGTAGATTGTTTATATGTAATCTTTCCTTTTGGTTTTTCTTTGTTTTAATTTCAGATGCTTTGTTTTCTCGTGTAGTTTTGAACATAGCCACAATAAACGTGAATTTTCCAAGAAGACCTTTGTTATAGTGAGTGACCATTTTTTAATAAAACTGTTAAAACTTAGTAATGCCAAATATTAGGAGAACCATATATGCAATAATCATTATAGGTAGGAAAGGATATGAATATTTACATCTATGACATCGTCTTTTGTGATCTAATATATTGAGTTGACATTCTTACATTACGATTTGTTCATTGTAAGATAACTTTAATTCTTGTTAAAGTAGTGAATACATTGTGTTAAATAATAACAGCCACCATCTGGTTAGTCTACAGTTTTAATTCTCACCACCATTCTGCAAGCTAGACTAGATAGCATTTTATAGAGAAATTTGAGGGGTGTAATAATTCTCCGCAGATCCCAGCAACTAATTATGGAGCTGGCATTGTCTTGAAAGTAGGTGTCTTAATTCTCACTGTGCCTCATATGTTCCTGTGGCACCTAAACAATAACAATGGACACAACAACAACAATAAAATACCCACTGAAGCTTCTTCTCTGGCAATTTGGGTTTAGTAAATCTGTAGTAGAGCCAGAATTCTGATACCACCAGGATTGAGAACTACTTGCTCTGAAACTTGTGTTCTTTCCACACTAATATCTGTTGATTATATGTAAGCAATATTCATTACTTAAAATTTAATTTTAAACTTTCTGTTATTATGAAGTAATGATTTGTTATAAAATTTTTCCCCATAGGCCTTTTTTAGTGTTAGGACCCTTCAGGGTCGGCTGCAGCCCAGTACTTACTAACCTTTCCAAAGGAAAAGGGAAATAAATCAGTAGTAACCTTGGGGGGAAAAAAAAAAAAACCACTTCTCTGAGCCTCAGAATTATCATCTGTGAAATATGGATAACAAACATTTATTTATTTATTTTTGTCCGTGCCACGTGGCTTGTGAGATCTCAGTTCCCCGACCAGGGATTGAATCCAGGCCCCAGCACAGAAAGCCCAGAATCCTAACCACTAGGCCACCAGGGAACTCCTGGGATAGCAAACTTCTAAAGTTACTGTGAGGATTTAAGACACGGTGGCTAAAACTTAGTAGATACCCAGTAAGTGGTTCTTATTTTTAAGAAAATATATTTATCATCTTAGCTAGAAGTAAAATGACTATATTAATGTCATAAAAAGTACAGTTTTGTCTAGAATAGTGTCGCACACAGAGTAAGAGTAAAACCTTTCTTGATCTCCATGTAACTGACTTCCTGGATTTACAGACACTTTTTAAAAACATCTATTTTTTCATATTTTATTTACTTATTTGGTTGCACCGGGTCTTAGTTGTGGCAGGCGGGCTCCTTAGTTGCGGCATGCATATGGGATCTAGTTCCCTGACCAGGGATCGAATCCAGGCTCCCTGCATTGGGAGCTCAGAGTCTTAACCACTGTGTCACCAGGGAAGTCCCTACAGACACTTTTCATTCTCTGTGAATAAATATTGATAGATGCCCACAGCATACGGAAGTTTCAAGACCAGTAGGCTATTTTCCAGGAGGCCCAAATTAGTAAAGGTGTTTGCATATTCTTTACTTACCATGAATCTGTTTTGTGTATTCACAAATGTGTTTGTGCCTTTTATATTTGATATTATACTCAAGTAATTCACTTTAATAATATATAATAATAATGATGAAATGTGAATGCAAATAGTGTTTTTAAAAATATAAAAATCCAAAATAGATACTTTGGAAAGACTTCATGAAGGTTAATCAGTTAAAATTTCCTGTCTGATGCTATATGGATGAGAAAGCAGTAGATGACTGGAAAAGAAATAATAAGACTGTGCGAATGTTGCACTTAGTTTGCATTTCCAGTATCTTTAAAATGCCATTTAAAAAATTAAACTGCAAATCTTATACCCGGGTAGTTACAGCTATGTTTTATTTAAGAAAAACAATTCTGAACCCTAAGTAATAGATCCACACTTAAAGAAAATAATCTTTGGCGAATATCACAAGATTAGCAGAATTGTATATGTTTTATGAAAAAATAGGTAAGTAGAATTTTTCATCCTCTACAGTAGCTTACATTTTTAATTAGTTAATCCTGATCTGGTCAGATAAGAGAAATTTTACTCCATTTATATAAGGTGGGAATATAGAATATGCTAATTGGTGCCAGGAAGAATTTTAACTGGAAAGATAAGAATTGCTTAGAAATTAGTAATTTCTTAGACTTACTTAGAAATTAGAAATACTGGCTAAAAGGTGAAAGTCTCTGCTGTCATCTGACAAAAGAAATGGATGAACAGAAATGTAGACCTATCTTTGGCCTGTCAGGGTGTGATGTGGCACTACTAAGTGCCAATAGTAGCAATTTCAAATTTAGCTTCATGTAGTTGCATTTGGGCAATTGATGTAGCAAAAATACTACTACTGATATTAATAATAGTAATAAAAACTTTGAAGTATTTAAAGAGTAGGGTACTATAGGCTAAACATGTTCAGTTAGTCTACTAGTTTATAAAATAATAGAAGAGTTAATTGCTAGTAATGAAATATAAAGCCATTGAAAATAAATATCACCTAGAAAGACTTCTAGAAATCAAAGGGAAAAAAATATATAGAACATAGGAATTTAACCTTTTGGTGCAATTATTTTTAATTAAGAAGAACCATAGGGCATGTACTAATAGAATATAGAAATAGTCTATTCACTTGAATGTGACTTTGTATAAAGAGGGCTATAATTTTATTAAATCCCATCAAATTTTATTTTTAGATTTAACTTTTTATTTTCAATTAATATTAACTAGTGAAAATATTAGTGTAGCAGTGTGTTAAAATGGCTAACTTATCTCAAGTTTATGAAGGTAAAAAGCGTATAACAATACCTGGCATGTAGTAAGTTCTCTAAGTGTTTGGGGTTTTTTGGTTTTGTTTTTTTTACTCAGCATAACTTACCAATTAAGAGTATAGACTCTGGAGCTAGAATGCTTATTCAAATTCAATTTCCGCTATACTTTCTAGTTGTATGACTTGGGACAAGTTAATTTCTCTGTGCTTCAGTTTTCTTATCTGTTTATATGGGGGAAATTACATATTCTTCATGGTTGTGAGGATTAAATGAATTAATATATATGACAAGTTTACTATAATGCTTAACATAGAAAATGCTGTGCTTTTCCTGTTATATGCAAATTAATGGATATTTACATATTAATCTGTGTTCAAGCATATTGTAAAAGATTTTTACGTTCATTGGTGATATAACCTGTCACAATTACAAACATAGTTATGTGCTTCTTCATTATATTTTTAGCTTACACTATTTAAAAATGACACTACAGGAATGAAAGGTGCCAGTAAGAAGATTGTACCTAAAAGCAATATTCTAAAATGACATTTGTCTACTTTTCAGGTTTGTTTCTTGACTTCAGCAAAATTGGAAGCGCTACAGATCAACTCCCTTTTCTCTTTTTACCCTAAGGGAAAGAAAAAAACTTGGGCCAGAGTAAAGTATATTAAATATATGTAGCTTGGTTCTGTATATTGCTGTTTTTAATTGTTTTTTTCTAGAAGGGACAGTTGTCTTATTTCTGTTAGAAATCACCTAACTCTAAATCTCAACCTTAGTAAATAGCCTGTATCAGGTCATTGAAATATTTGAGTCTATTATATAATTTATCAATTGCTATAAAAAAGCTCACACATACCATAAACTCCTTAATGAAATTAATGACAGCTTTGGTCGTCCAGGAGTAGAATGTTATTGCCAACATGACAGTGGAGCTGCAGTAATCCAGCTCCAGTTCCTGATTAATGAGGTTAGTGAATTGCTTTAATCTCACCTGCTTATGTATGAAATAGGGCCACATCCCGTCTTGCAGAATTCTTGCATGCAATTATATTTAAATATTTGAACAAAAATGAATTTCTTGTAGGTCAGAGCTAATAGGAATTCACTTTAAGGCATCATCACAGACAGTTACATAAATAATGTAAGATGTTTCTCAAAAACAGTGTTGAAAATAGAATGGCATAAGGTAGATCTTTTTGGTACAGTGTGCTGCATTTAAATTTTATTTCAAGAATATTGAAAGTTATGTAACATATAAAAATCTACATTAAAGTTTTTTCAAAGATTGACCTTATTATAAATAACAAATTGTATTTCTCCAGTGGGTTGTTTTGAAATACATCCAGGAAACCAAAATCCATTAGAAACTGGTTATTGTCCAAAGTTCTTGTTGTATCACTTATTGGTTGAACTAATTGATGCCTTTCTTTCTGATATAATGTAAAGTTTGGAAGGAGCTAGAGATACATCATTTTATTAGCAGAGTAAACAATGTGTTTGCAGGTTTTAAAAAAGTATGAGCAGCTCTGACAGTAGATGTTTACTGCAAGTAGTGACAGGCAGGAGAAGCTAGAAGGAAAAGCTAGAAGCTAGAAAAGCTAGAAGAAAAATTACTCTAGAAAAGATTCTGCTATACTTAGATGTGAGGATAGTTTGTGGGCATTCTTTTTGCCCCCAAGTCCTTGGGTTTCATGGAATAAATTTCTAGATGTATATGAGAGAAAAAAAAATACTCGATACTTTCAGCTTTTGATAAGTCTTTTCTTTAGATCAGAGGATTTAAGAGAGGAAGTATTGATGTAAAGAGTTAAAGAGGGTAATATAAAAATTTTAGTAAAACTATGATCCAAATGATATGCAATCGTGTAGGTTTTTCAGGGTCAGAGGAAGTGTTTAAAAACTTCAGTATTCTGTGTAGGGCTGAATAATAGACATCGTAAAATGTTAAAATACACACATAAAAATACCACAGTGTAGAAAGTTGTTGAATCCATATGTGAGATTATTTTTCCTTTTTTTAAAAAAAATTTTATTATGAAATAATTAGACTGGCAATTAGTTTCAGAATAGAGAGGGCCTATGTACCCTTCCCCCATTTCCCCCAATAGTAACATTTTATGTAACAATAGTAAAATATTAAACCAGGAGAAAGACATCAGTACAATACTCTTAACTAGACTACAGACCTTATTTACATTTCACCACCAGTTTCTACATGCACTCATTGTGTGTATGTGTGTATAGTTTCATGCAGTTTTATTCCCTGCATACATTTCATGTAAGGACCAGCAGGAACAAGGTTACAGATCAGTCCCATCACCATGAAGGAATGCCCTCAGGCTACCCCTTTATAATTAATTGCACCCCCTCCTGCTCTCAGTCCCCAATCCCTGGCAACCACTAACCTATTCTACATCTTTATACTTGTGTTGAGATTTTTTTTTTTTTAAGCAGTATGAGCCAATGTAAATAACACATTGCAAATAGATTACTTATATGCCTAAATTGTAGAAATCTTAACTAGTTGATGCTCTTATTATTCATAACACAAGCTGCTTTTCTATAGAATTTATCATAAAGTTCTTTGATATGACTGTTATTTTACATGCTTAACTGTTACATTTTTAAGTACTTAAAAATGACAGTTTTTAAAAATGCTTAGCAGAATAGGAATATTTACATGGTGATGGCTCTGGGAATCTGACAATTGGGAGAAGCTATTTGCTTTCAGTTTTGGAAAACCACATGTAGGTAAGTGAGCCACCTTAGGCGGTCAGCTGTGATTGCCATTTTGGCTCCACATCTTCTCTTCTTCCTTGAAATACAAAGATGGGGCAAACATCTTGAGAAAGAAGATGACCTGGTCTGAAACTGGTAGAAGTAAGAATGAAAAGTACAAATCTTTGATACTCTGAATCCTTTTAGTTTCTCTGCTTCAAAGTGATAGAGATAAGTGGATGCTTTCTAGTGAAAGGAAGAGTATGTGGGCTTCCTGTATTTCTGTTTTCCAATAGTCATGTTGTAGCAATAGGAGTTACACAGTAGAGTAGCCCTCATAGAATTTCAAATTGGAAAGGACTTGGAGAGATCATTTAATGTAAATCTTGTCTTCAGAGCTATTTTAGTTCTCTTAGATAAATGAGAAACTCTCCTATTTTAAAAGAGGGAAATTTTAAGATTTCTTATAATAACCTAAAGGACTGGAATTGCAAATCTTTTTTGAAATTAAAGTTCTTCGTGTTGCATCTTTTATCTTCTTCTCTCAGTGGAGATGAGGAGTATCTTCCTCTTTTGAGGAAAAACATTCATATGTCTTAATAAATCAGCCTTAGCCTATAGATTCTTAATCGTATTCACACATCAGAATCACCTCTGGAGATTTTTAAAAATACACCTGCAATGGTCCTTGCTCTGAAATTTCTGATTTGTCAGGTCTGGGGTGAGACTGAGCCCCTTGCATGATTCTCACATACTGCCAAAGGTTTTCTTCTCCAGACTTAATAGTATTTAATAGTATCAGCTGTTTTAACTTTCTAAATTAGTCAGATTTTTCAGCCCTTTGGACATTGAAATTATACAGTGCTGAATGCTATTTTTGTTTTCCATATCATTCTAGTGGTAGAATTATAATCCAAGCAGAGTACACTCATAAGGATTTGTCTTAAGCCAAATAAAATGGGAAGGTTACTTCATATATAGTCAAGGAAGGATGAACTATAGGGACCAAGTAACTTATAGTCTGACTTCTAATTTTACATAGCTAGTTATCAATTATAACTGTATCTAACTAGATCCTAGTACACTTTTAGTTTATAAGGTATTAAATTATACTTTAAATTGTTAAAGTTGAAGCATAATTTTTTTACATACATATACACATAATACACTCTTTTACATCTGCTGTTTAGAATTTGGGTGAGGCACATGTTTCTCAGAACTAAATCTATTGGCAGAGAGTTTTGAAATTTGGGAAGATTTTTTTGGTAGCTCTTTAGTAGCGTTAATGTTTGTAAATGTATTCTATATAAAATATATTACACTTTATTTTTAAGGGAGCTCTTGTGAGTGCCTTGGCTGATGACACCTTACATTTATGGAATTTACGTCAAAAGAGACCTGCCATACTACATTCACTTAAATTTTGCAGAGAAAGGTAAGAATTTTCTCAGTTATTTATATATATATGTTATTTGCTATTTTTTGAAATTTTTTCCTTTGAATTTTATTCTTTATTTCATTTTTTTGTGATGGATTTTATGCACAATCTAAAAACTAATTCAAAAACTTCAAAGCATATACAATAAAAAGCAAGTTTCCTTCCTTTCCAGACTCATCTTCCTCTCCAGAGGTACCCACATAAATTTCTTTTGTGTCCTTCTAGACATACTTACAGTCTGTATACATAAGCAAAAATCTCTCCATATAGCTATCTTATTTGCATAAAAGGGAAGGCATTACATATTCTTTCTGTAACTTGTGTTCACTTAGCAATATATCTGATAGGTCATTTCATATTGGTATATTTAAATCTTCTTTAGTCATTTTCATAACTACATGATATTTCATTGTATCAAAGTGCCATATTTTATTCAGTCAGTCTTCATCAATTGACTGGACATTTGATATATCCAGGACTGGATTTGATATAAATGGACACATATCATTTTCAGTCTGCTGTTCATTATGCTCTGTGATGTTACATATATTTCTTTGTCCACTTAGCAAGTATATCTGTAAGATAAATTTGTAGACGTGGAACGACTTGGTCAAAGAAATCTCTCACATGACCTGAGTTTTGTGCTTTGATTGGAAAGGCCATTTTCACTCCAATTTTATTAAATGTTCTCCCATATTTTTTTGTAGTGCTCTTATAGTTGCATTTTTATGCTTAAACTTTGATTCATATGGAACTTATTTTGGCATGAACTATGAGTAAGGAATATAGTCCCCCCTCCCCCATTGCTTATGAGATATAATTTTGGTGTGTGTTTGTGTGTTAAGGTTAAGAAATCTAGGTCTAGCTAGTATCTAAATGCAGTGGAGTTAGTGTCAGGCCATGCCTGTGGGAAGGCAGGCATTAGACTGCCCAATCCATGTCCAAGGATCAGGCCATGTCCCTGTTTTGATAAATATCAATCCATTCAGGTTGTATAAACTGATCAGTCTGTTTGTGAGCCTGGGCTCCTGCCCACAGTGGCTTTCCAAAGTAGGCAAGCTAAAGAGGCTGCTGGGAATATAGCAATCCAGACTTTTCTAGCCAATGCCAGGGCATGTCTACATTGTATGCCAGGCCAGAGCTGGCAGGGGGTCAGTAGCAAAGTTTGCTATTGGGCTACATCTTGTCTGGGAAGATAAATCATCTAAGTGGCTTGGAATCGTGGTTCTACTTCTAGGAGAAGTAGAAGGAGGGGTTAATGGAAGGAGGGAGGGATGAGATAGGGGAGGAAAAGCAAGCAAAAAGTCAAGGTTCATACTTTTCTGCCTGATGGGAGTAGGGCTATCTCAACTTGCTGGGCAGAGTTTCTTTGTATGTTTGCCAGTGGGATCTCAAGGGGAGCCCTCCATCAGCCTCAAATGCCATAGGGCTGGTGGAAATAGTGGTGGGCATCTTAGTCCCAGTACATATCTTCTTGCCGTCAGTCTCATACTGGAAATGGAAGTGTAGATCTAGCAGAGTTGTTGTCAACCTGGTGCATTTTTACCTGCCAGAGGGCATTTGACAATGTCTGGAGACATGTTTTTATACAGTTGGGAGTTGCGGGTGGGCGAGCAGTGCTAATGGCATCTAGTAGATAAAACCAGGGCTACTGTCAAATATGTTACAAATCGCAAGACAGCCCCCCATCCCATAACAAAGAATTATCTGGTCCGAAATATCAATAGTGTCAAAGTTAAGAAAACCTGTGCTCTAGCACATCAGAGTGGTGTCATTTGATCGGTGTAGTGCTGTAGAAGTTCTCTTAAACCACCATCCACTGAAGGGTTTCTTCCAGGATGTAGAATTCTAGTAGAAGAATATTTCTGATAACTCATTCTCCAGTGGCATGCCCATATTCGTCATTGAGACACAGGAACGTGGCAGTATATGGTCCAAGTTCACAAACATACACTGCAGGTTATCATGGTAATCTTCAGGAAGGATCAAACCTCAAGGAGTTCCAGAGTGGTCAGAGTCCCATGATTGTCTGGTACATAGTAAGTCTCCTGTATAGTACCCCTAAGGATGGTCTCCAAGAAATTCTGATAAATGTGGATAAGGAACAGTAAGCTAGTCTCTAAGGTACCTGTAGGCACATATCTTGACACACAGAAGGCACCTTTGTGTGAAATACAAAAAAGTAGCCCTTCTTGGTGGAGGCAGCTTCAGAGTCCACCACTCCCCTCCTTGGTTGGGTGCTGTTATGCAGGGCACAGCCTATACGATTGTATGAGGTGATCCTAAAAGTTACAAATGAAATGAACTGATGGAGTTCCCAGTTTTGAGTTCTGTAATACACTTTACCCACCTCACCAGCAGAAACTAGTTGATTCTGTTCAAAGTTGAGCTTCTCCTCGGCCTTTATTAGGACAACAAGAAACAAGAAACTGTAGCATGAGTAACTTGGTCCTTGAATATCTTCTTTGGATGAAATCCTCTAGGATGGCTACAAACTTGTATGGCAGCTTTTGTACTTGCGTGCTAAGAAATGGACCTGATGCCTCATGAATGAACCTTGTTATATTCTCTCAAGACTAAAGTTCAGATTTCCTCAAATGGCAAGAAAGAGAGAGGTGGCATTTGGGAGGAGCCTACTTCTCCTCAGCACCTGGTTACAGGTTGGGAGGGGAAGGCATAGTAGAGGCTTTCCCCCAGGTCTAGCAACCTGCCTATGGTGGCAAGGCTTATTCTGCCCCTCACCCTGAACTCTCTGTCATTCATGACTTTTCCTAATGCCCTGTAATCAATACTCTGATGGAAGCCTTCTGTTGGAGCAGCTGCCCCAGGCAGGGGAGGGATAGAAGCCTGTCACCTCCTGCCCATCCTTCCATCTCTCTCATTTGTAGAAATCCATTCTTTTCTTTACACAACTGCCTTGCATTCAGTTTTTATATCTGTATCAGGATAGTCTGGTGTTATGCTGTGGTAACAAAATACTCAAAATCTGAAAGACTTAAAAGAGCAACAGTTTATTTTTACTTATGCTATATGTTCTTTGTGGATTTGCTGGAACTCTCTTCCTTTTCATTATCAGTTTTATTCCAGAATCCTGGCTGAGGAACAGCCAGTCTTTACAATATTACCAGTCACTGTAGCGGAGAGAAAAAGAATATGGTGAAGCATGTTTTGGCTCTTAAAGCTTCTGCCTGGAAGTGATACTATCTCTTCCACTCTCATTTCTTGGCCCAGAGCAAGTCACATGGCCATCCCTAGTTTTACTCATCTAACCAAGAAGAAAAAGAGCTAGAATATTTATGAATACTTGTAATAACTACCACACAGCTTATTTTTATTGTTGTCATTGAAGTACAATAAGCAATAGCCTAGTTAGTTTTCCCCTCATTCCACAGTGGATTTGGGCTAAATTAATAGTTAGGTTACTCTATTTCATTTTTATGCTATTTGCATTTTTTTTTTTTTTCGGTACATGGGCCTCTCACTGCTGTGGCCTCTTCCGTTGCGGAGCGCAGGCTCAGCGGCCATGGCTCACGGGCCCAGCCGCTCCGCGGCATGTGGGCTCTTACCGGACCGGGGCACGAACCCGCGTCCCCTGCATCGGCAGGCGGACTCTCAACCACTGTGCCACGAGGGAAGCCCGCTATTTGCATTTTTATTTCTGAAACTAGGAAGGCGAGGAGAAATATGAAAATTTTATAAACCAGTTTTATTACATTCTGAACAATTGTTAAATAATTCAAAGTTTTTATTGTAATATTGTCTTATTTTAATAACTAGTTAAATTCTCTTATTTTAGTAGAAATTCACATAAATAGAAATTGTAATGATTCAAACTGTATTTCTTCATAATGTAGATTTTTTCTGGTTTTAAAAAAATTGTACTATAATATACGTAACATAAAGTTCACTCTCTTAACCATTTTTAAGTGCACAGTTCAGTAGTGTTCACACTTATGCAACCATGTAATGTGGATATTTTGACAGAATTTCACTTTTATGGTTTTTAAGAAAAAAATATAGAAATTGAAGTCTCAAGTCTTGGTTTAACTACACGAATTTAGATGTTTCTTCACTGCTTTGTGTGTTGGTTTTGGTAGAAACTGTGAATTTGACAAGTAAAATTCTATCTGGCAGTTGCCTTATCAGAATATGTTGCATTTAGCCTCTATGGTTTTTTTTTTCCTTTAAAGGAAGTTTAATTGGAGGAAGTTGTGGGTTTATAAGCAACTACAACTGTCAGCTAGTCTTTCTTCATCACCTTGAATTAGCATGACCAATATTCTTATCCATGTTAAATTTTTGCATAACAGTTTTTAAATAAGAATAAACTATATATCTGGGCTTTCCTGTTTAGGACTTACTATTCCTTAAGTGAAATTTCAGAGGATAGAATCTTTTTTCCATAAATATATTAGACCCCTGAATTGCTGAGTCTGTATATTGAAACCAATACATTTCTTTTAAAGGTATGTTTTCTTTTATTCTAACACTCTGATTTACAGTTTATTTACTCTGATTTAAGCTTTTTCATTTGATGATAGATACATCTGTTGGTTTAGGGAATAAAATAAGCATGCATGCATTCTAAACTAATGGTTAGGAAAATACAGTATTATATGGATTAATAACTCATTAATAATCAAAATTTCATCTTAACAATTATCAACGGAGCCTCAATGTCCAAAGTCCTCTAAAGGGGAAAAAAAAAAACAACTGATAAAGGGAGTAATCCATTCAGATAACAACACAGCAGTTGGGAGAGTTGGTGCTTATAAGGTACTTCAGGAACTGACTGCTGCCGTAGCATCAGATTTTCTTAGTAGCATAAATAAAATAATGTAGAAACAAAAACTAATTTGTCCCATTATATTCTTATTATGATACTACCTAAATACTGTGTTTTGCATATTTATGAGGCTTACAATTTGCTTAGTCTGCACAAGAGCAGGGCATAGCTGTAAAAGAGAATTTAGCTAGATATCGGCCCTCAAAAAGTCTACACAAATCTTCCAAAGATTTTGAATTAATTCATTCACGTATTTAACAAGAAAAAAATCATAATCTTGGAACAGATTCTACACCTAGAATTACAGTTTTTGTGGTAATGGCAAAATATTTTTCTTTGAAAGCAGGTTAATGAAAAGTATACAAGCATTAGAAATGAGAACGATTTAGTGAGAGGAAATTCAGGACTGAAACAAAGGAATGGAATGATATCCAGGCTTGTTAGGAAGGCAGGCAGAGGGGTCTACTACTCCAGACTCATTCTAATCCACAAAAAGAGTTGCTTGTTGATATGGAAATGATGCGTCACCCTGGGAATTTTAAGTGTAGAGAACCACATACTGAGACAAAATTTTAAAAGGAAACAAACATTCTCAGGGTTCAGAGAAAAAAACTGTTTTGATTTGATGACCTTGAGACTGTGAAAGTCAGGAAATGTTGGATAACTTCCTAGAGTAAATTAATAACTTAGAAATCCTGACAAGGGAATTAGAGACAGTCAGAGACTGGCCTAGTTGCACAAGGGCTTTATAATGTACTCAGGTATAAAAAGATATGGAAGGAGGAGATACCTGTAACAAATACCTAAAGATGTAGAAATCACTTTGAAATTGGGCAGTGAGCAGAGGAAACATGATAGAGAAGCCTAAATTGTTTTGACAGGCTGTTTGCAGGACTCTGGACTTGGTGACTGCTGCCAGAGGGAGCTCAGAAGGAAGAGAGGAGCATGATTTTGGAAACTGGAGGAAGTTACTTGTTATATAGTGGCAGGAAGCTTAAAAGAAGTGTCTCTTGCACAGTGCATAAGTGTTAACTTGTATATTTAGCTGAGGAGATTTCCAAGGAAAGGCTTGGAGGTGTGATCTGACTTTTTCTTGCTGCTTTATAGTAAAATGCAAGAGGAGAGAAATAAATTGATGGAAGAATCGTTAAATGAACCACGACTTGATGATTTGGGAAATTCTTACCCTGATCTATATGGCAAAAGGGAGATTGCTTCTGAAAGTGTGGCATAGGGAAAAACATGAGGGTGTGGCTGAACAACTTGTCACTAAAAATCTTCTATAGACCAAAAGGTCAAAGTGTTTAATCACATGAAGGGCTCTTTTAAGAGATTGAGAATGCCCTACAGATCTTCTCCACCAAATAGCCTGTAGGAAGTTTGAGTATCATTCCTCAGGCCTCTCAGCAGCAGCCTAGATAGAGAAGGTGTTATCTCCAAAAGATTTGTGGGTGTGACTTTTGCTAATGCAGAAGACCCAGTGAAATGTGTTCAAGACCCACAAGTTTCTTGAGAAAGTTGTACAGCAGAAACATTGCCAGCTGGGACTTAAAGAAACAGAGTACAATGTGAAAGGAGGCTGCATCCGGAATCAGGCCCATAAAAGTACTCAGCTGTAAACAGTTGCTGTCTTTCATGAAAAAGGATGATTAGGAGGGCGGAACTGAGAGCCACAGAGGCTTATTCCCTGGCCTTGAAGCTAATGAAGACAAATCCAACATTTGCCCACCTGGATTTCAAAACTGTTATGGAGTCCTTTTTACCTTCCACTTTTTTTCATTTTGAACAGGAATTTCTACAGTTGTTGTCCTACGCCTGTCCAACCATTGAATGCTTGGAGTGTTGGGGGCAAATAATCTGTCTCTTCAGTTTCATAGGTCCACGGATGGAGTGGAATTTTGCCCAAGATCTATCTGTACTGAATGGTAACACTCAGGACCCTCATCTGCAGCATATTTAGATGATGAGATTTGGAATTTTTGAGCTGATATTTTGAGATTTTGGACTTGAATTAATGTTGTGATTGGTTGAGACTTTGGGAATATTGAGATGGGTGAATGGAGGGATTGAATCTTTGGAGGGTAAAGGGAAGACTATTAGAGGCAGAATTCTAAGATAGTCCCCAAGATTCCTACCCCCTGGTAAACACACATCTTCTCCGAAGTATTCAATTCTAATCAAGGTACTGCTGTGGAGGGATTTTGCAGATGTAATTGAGATCCCAAATCAGTTGACCTTCATAGAGGGAATGTATCTAATTGGTTTTAGACTTGGATTATCTGACTTAAAATGGCAGCAAGTACATGGAATTGCCCTGCTTGGTTTGGCTTATCTCTGGAATTCAGTTTGGTTTAAGTGTCTCCCAAAGTATCAATATATGGGTAACTTGGGTAAGATACAGGCACTCTAATGGACATCTAACTAATATTTGGAAGAAGTGGACTGAAGAGTGCATGGTAGGTAGATAAACAACCAATGTCCACTGTACTTTTCACTGCCTTCAAAATGAAGTTGAAACTTAAATATTTAGCATTCCCTAAAAGATCTTGCAAGATCTGTGACTCTTCTTTTTAATCACCATAATTTTATTTCACTATATTTCTGCGTCTCTTTATGATTATAATCCAGCCACCCTGACTTTTCAGTTTTTTAATGAACTATCCTCTCTCCTGCGTATTTGTATGAGCTTATCTCCCTGCTCAAAAGACACTTAGGATTCTCTTCCCATGGCTAGCTAATGCCTGTTCATCTTTGAAGTCTTGTCATTTCCTTTACAGGTTTTTCTGTAAGTTCCCAAGACTAGGTTTTGTATTACCCCATAGTATGGTGTTCTTTCCCTAAAATAGCACATATCATTCTTACTCTTATTGCCTTGGTTTCTTGATTATCTTCTCGATTAGAAAATAATTTGTAAGTATTTTCCTTATTTTATTCTCAGCAGCAGTCTCAATGCCTGACATCTAGTAAATGCTCAAAAAAAAAAGTTTGATTGGTACCACATTGCCATTGCAGAAACAGAGGGGAATCTCTTTTTTCTAGAAGGCATGATCCTCCACAGACTGTTAATTACCTGGGAGATAGGTTCTAAGAGGGAGAGTCTTCAAACAGAAAAAACAACAAGAGTATTTGCTCCAAGCTAACTTTATATATAATCTTTATTCTTCTCACTAATCCAAAACTGGCTAGGTTGTTTGATTACCCTTGGAGTGCTATTTGGTCTTTGGCTCATAGCAGAGTGTTTAAATTTTTTCTTTTTTTGTAAGAAGAGTAAGATGGGAAGGTAGAGCTTTGAGCAGTGTATTTCTTTTTCCTAAACCAGCATGCCTGTGAGGTACAGCAGACTTCCATCTGTAATAATTTGGCAGGGATTTTCAAAATGAAAGTGAAAATTTTATTTTTAATTTTTTGCCTTAACCGTATCAGCAAGAATTTCCAGAACAGTGTTCAATGATATTGTTGATAGCAAATATCTTTTTCTTTGTAATAATTTTAATAATACTGCTTCTAGGGTTTTACTGTTAAGCATAATATAGGATGTAGATTTAAGATAGAATTTTTCTACCTATGAGTTGGTGGTCAATTAAGGAAGTTAAATTTTAATTGAATGCCTTTATAACATCTTTTTAGATTATCATGTGATTTTTCACTTCCCTTTTCCATATTGATTTAATCTATGACATTAATAGATTTCCTAACATTAAGCATTCTTGTATGCCTGTGAAATTTTTTGAATAAAGTTGAAAATTATTTTATATTGTTAAATATGATTGTCAATATATTCTTCAGGGTTTTTACTTCTGTTCGTGAGATTGACAATAACAGGGAAAAGTTATATTCCAATTTTGGTATCAGCATCCTTCCCTCATATTAAAGAATTGAGTAACCTTTTTGTCTTTCTTTCCTCCCTCCCTTCCTTCTTGTTCTAGGTCAGAGAAATTAATAGAGGAATTATCTATTTTCTGAATATTTTCAGAGTATACTTAAACTTTTTAGGGCTAGAAATTTTTTGTACATACTTTAAATATGTTGAGTTTCATTTATGGTTATTGATCCTTTTTGTTTTCCTCTTTCTTGAATAAATTTCATGATTCAGAGTATGATGAATTTCATTAAGATGAGAGGCTTGTATCCCACTATTCTTGTGTACTTAAATTTACTTTTGTATTTTCTATATTCCCTTTCTCACTTTGTATTAACATATTTCTAATATGATTTATCAGAAGTTGTTCTATTTCACTGTCTTCCAAATGAAGCAGTTTGTGGATTTATTAATTTTATTCTTACCTCTTATTGATACCTAATTTGTTGATTTTTATCTATCCTTCTCTTTAGTCTAACTTAAAGTTTAAATTTATTTATTGTAATTTGCTTAAAAATAAAAATACTTTAGGGCAATGGGGTGAATAAGATAGAGACAGTGATAAGATAAAGGCAGAGGATGGAGATTTCAGCCCAAGAATTGTAGGGATCTTTTGGGTGGAGAAGACAGGAGAAAACAGAACAATGGGGAGAGAAGTAGTGATCAGAGGCTTAAGTGAAGAAAGTTTTGTGGAGCTAAAATATCTTTAGGTTGAAAGGTCTAACTTCTGACATAACCAATAAAATTAGAAATACCTTTTTGAGCTATATTCTAACATTGTCAGCTATGAAAGAACTCAAAAAATATAACATTTATCTGACACTTAAGCCCCCCGCAATACTCGTTCTTTCAGACTTTGTTAGGAAGCTGTAAAGTTAGACGTGTCTTAGAAGTGTAAGAGTAACTGCTAAGATAGAAAATATAGAAAATATGGAAAATATATAATATTAAAACCATTAGAGAAGGAAATGAAGAAAATAAATAAGGGGCAGAAAAGAGATAAAATGATAGAAAGAAAAAGGATGTTTAAAAACTTAGTTTAGGGGCTTCCCTGGTGGCGCAGTGGTTGCGCGTCCGCCTGCCAATGCAGGGGAACCGGGTTCGCGCCCCGGTCTGGGAGGATCCCACATGCCGCGGAGCGGCTGGGCCCGTGAGCCATGGCCGCTGAGCCTGCGCGTCCGGAGCCTGTGCTCCGCAACGGGAGAGGCCACAACAGTGAGAGGCCCGCGTACCGCAAAAAAAAAAAAAAAAAAAAAAAACCTTAGAGTTCAACTATATCAGTAATGAAAATCATTGTAAATATACTAAAATCATCTACTGAGATTTTGAGATTGGATTAAAAAACAACAAAATACATCTATTAAACTGTTTATAAAAGATATACATAAAACATAATTACACAAAGTTTGAAAGTAAATGGAAGGAAAAGGGAAAAAAAGCACAGATCATGCAACAAAGGTTACAGTGTTCCTAGAAATAACACTAGCAAAAATGTATGTGATCTGTGTGGAGAAAATACTAAAACTTTATTGAAGGAATAAAAGAAGATTTAAACAAATGGAGAGCTTCAAAGGAAGGAATACTCAAGTTTTAAAATGTCACTCCTCTCCAAATCTATAAATTCAGTAGTATTTCAATCTAAATTTTAACACCATTGTTCATTGGACTTAATAAGCTGATCTAAAATCCATTTGGAAATAAGCTGATCTAAAATTCATTTGGAAAAAAGAAAGGCTCAGAGCAACTAGGACAGTTTTGAAAAAGAAAGATGATGGGGCTTATTTTATTAAACATCAAAAATTATTATAAAGGTATAGAAATTAAAATGGTACAGTAATTACAAGAGAAAGAGAAATGAATGAAAACACAGTAAATGGACTCCAGAAACATGTATATGAAGAGAGATCACACACAGTTGATATATGACAGAGGTGGCATTACAAACAAAAAAGGATGCAATAAACAAAAGATGCTGTGACACTCTTATCTAAATAGGGAAAAGTGGTCCCTACCTCTTAAGTAAAATAAATTGCAAGCCAGTTAAAGACTTAAATGCGAAATGAACACAGAAAAATTAAAACTTGAAAGAAAGTGACACAGGGAATATCTGTAAGACCTGAGCCAGGTGTGCTTAAATAGCATACAAAAAAACCCACAAGCTAAAAAGGAAAGGATTAAAAGTTCTGTCCAACAAACACACTTACCGTAAAGTTAAAAGACAAACCCCATCCACCAGGTGCTGATGCATAAGAACACAAGATTCAGAGTAATTTGTACAGTACTCTTTTTAAAAAACAATGACTCCCTCCCCATCCCAAATTCATGTTGTCTTATGTATATGTTCAATGAACACGGAGAAAAAATATGGAAGAATATGTTGTTCCAGGCTGTTAATATGACTTATGGAAAGAGTAAATTTTAAAGGAGACAAACATAATAAAAACTAATAAAAAATGACTGAGATAGTAAGTTTGCATAAATGTACAAATAGGGTAATATTTATGTGTGTGTGTATATATATGCACAGAGAGAGAGAAACTTCTTTAATAATCAAGCCATAGAGTGGAAGATATATAGAGTATACCTATCCAAACAGTAAAGAGCAATCTAATATAGAAATGGAAAAAAAGTATAGTTAACAGTTGCTTTTGTTTATCATAGCATTTGTTATATAAAAACACTCATCTTCATTCCTCAAGATAATATTAAAAACAGAACTTTAAGAAACCCCCCATACAACAAGGAACAGTTTGTTTGGTTTTTTTTTTGGATGTTATTTATTATTTCTGTAGTTGACATTTACTGTTTTCCTGTTTGATATTTACTGTTTTACTTACTGATACTCAGTTTTTTTGATAGCCATTGATGATGTTACAGTAAGGTCTCATTTCACAAGGAAGGTTAATACCATGATTTATTTGGCATATTTCCAAAAGTTCTTAAATGTTTTGTAAAAATTGAGATGTAATTGATAAAGCATATAATAAATGAATACAAATGTAAAATGACCTTCGAAAATCTCTGAAGCTTATATTTTGAAATATTTATTACATTGTACTGCTGTGTTATAGATGTGATGAAGATTTTTCTTAAGTAGCTGTGACAGTTTATCAGAAAAAGTACGTGGGACTACAAATAAAAAGGAAATCCTTTGAACAGATTTATAAATTACTTTCAGCTGACTGCTGTTTTAATATATTTCCATGTTCACTAATGCAAACTTAAATTTTCATCTAATAACAGTATAAGGTACAATTAATTTAAGAAAAGTATCTAATATTTGCTTTTTTATTTTCTTTTGCATTAATTCACTTGATAAACATTAAGATTCTGGTTCATGCAGATACTGTCATCAATTCCGGAAAGACATGGAAGTTATAATTGTCTAAGGTAGATGAAATGACTAATTACAATGCAATGGAAAACGTGATATAATATAAATGTAGTGAAATTTTCTTAATGAAATTTTAAAGATTAACCAGAAAAAGGACATATCACCATGTTTGGGGAATTTTAGATAAAGCATTACAAAGGAGCCCATATGAACAGATTTATAGAGTTAGTAGCAATTTCCCACACCGACAAAGGGGAAAGGGAATTTCCATTATGTTCAGATGTACTAAGTCATAAAGCAGTCTCACGTGTTTTGGGAACTGTATCTTGTTAGACATTGTTAGGTGTCTAACAATGATAATTTTGAAAACAAGGACAAGGTCTACTACTTGAAAAGCATTTTATGCAATTATAAGAAAGTTATTCTTAACCTTTTTCCAACTTTAAATCATTAAATGAATAATGTTGTCTGAACAAGATACATTATAAGTGGGTATTTTTTTGGTTACTATAAACTATCATAGATAAGTAGCAAATAAGGTACATTTCTTTGATATATTAGTCAGGGTTCAACACAGGAACAGAAAGCACTGTAGATATTTTTAGCATAAAGGGATTTAATTCAAGGATATAGCTGTTTATAAAATGTTTGGAAGTGTGCTAGAAGTATTGAGTTTTAGAACTTAATATTCCTGCCATATGACTGCGTCTCACCATGTGCATCTAAGGAGTAGATCTGGGAATGCTGTATCTGGTCCCCACTGCTATCTCTTAGTGCCTCTTACCTCTCAGGTTTTCATGAACATTCTTGTCACCAGAAACATCAGCAGGAAGATGGTCTCTGCCTCACTTCTGCTTATAAATCTTAAGCACATCCAGTTAGTAGAAACTTAATTTCACCTAGAATTCCAGTTGTAGGAGTGTCTGGTAAATGTAGGTTTTAGCTTTCTAGCATCTGCAGTACAAGAAGGCATGTAGGAGGATATGGAAGAGGCTGCTGAATGTCTGTTGACCAAATCCAGCACACTTTACATCTATAACCCCCTCTCTCAGACATTTGTACCACAGTGTGTCACTAAATATTGCTTCAGAAGCATTATGGTAGAAGGTAGGAAGCCATTAGATTTTCAAGTAAGATAATGGTGTGTGTGACCTCTCTTGGCTTTGAAAGATAACTCTTAGGGTAGCTTGGAATTGATTTAACAGTCAGTGATAATGGTTTAAATTAGGGCCAGGCCATGAGGATAGAGAAAGGAATACGTCAAGAATATCTGATTGGATATAGAGAATGGACTTGAGGACAAGGAGAGGGGGGAGGGGTAAGCTGGGACAAAATGAGAGTGTAGCAATGACATATATACACTACCAAATGTAAAATAGATAGCTAGTGGGAAGCAGCCGCATAGCACAGGGAGATCAGCCCGGTGCTTTGTGACCACTTAGAGGGGTGGGATAGTGAGGGTGGGAGGGAGACACAAGAGGGATGGGATATGGAGATATATGTATACATATAGCTGATTCACTTTTTTGTACAGCAGAAACTAACACAACATTGTAAAGCAATTATACTCCAATAAAGATGTTTAAAAAGAATATCTGATTGTTAATTAACGTAATAAATCCTCACAAATTTTTATAGTTCATTTGTCCATTTAACAAATATTTATTGAGTACTTATTAGGTGCAAGATAGTGTGATTTTGCTGAGACTATAAAAGTGATGACATATTTCCTGTCATGTCGGGCTGATCAGATGGTGGTATAGACACGTAGAAGAGCTTATTGGTTCATATTTCTTTCTATGGATTAAACTGTAAAGTTGTAATCATCTGTGTATTATGCCCTTGCTCATGGATGATTAATTTCAACATAGGAGGCTGTGCATGTTCTTTTGCTAAAGAAAATTGGTAATAGTAAATCTTCCTAATATGGAGCTTGTTGACTACATAGTATTTGAAAAACTGCTGCTAAGGATAGTGAATAGGATATACGTATCACTCCCTAAAACTTAGCATGTTATACATTTTTTTTAAGTTCTTCAAGCAAGTATAAAAATTATTGTGTTCCCAGTAACGCTTTGAGTAGGATAAGTATATCTGTGTCTAAGTCCAGTATAGGGATTCAGAATGCAGCTCCATTTAGTGACACACTGAGGGAATGCAACTTTATCATCTGTGTATTTCTGTTATATTGGTTTCAGTCACCCCCTTTTTTTGGCTTTACTTGTCCATTTTAAAGTACCTTATCAGTCTCAGTTTAATATGCCATTCTTATAATATATAACCCTTTTAGTGTTCACTGAGTTTTAATGTTTTCCATGTGATCTCAACTATATGTATTATAAATTATTTTTGGTATAACCTTTTGCCTTAATAATGTCAGCACATAAGCTTAAATTAACTTGGTCTCCTGGTATCAGTAAAAACTGAAGTCACTGTCATTTATTATGATCTTTATCACACTAAAATAAAAATTAATCTTTATCATAAAAGTGTGTGAAAAACAATAGTCATGAATTTGGTTTTTTGTTTTTTTTAAAAATTTATTTATTTATGTATTTATTTTTGGCTGCGTTGGGTCTTCGTTGCTGCACATGGGCTTTCTCTAGTTGTGGTGAGCGGGGGCTACTCTTCATTGCGGTGGGTGAGCTTCTTATTGCGGTAGCTTCTCTTGTTGCAGAGCATGGGCTCTAGGCACACGGGCTTCAGTAGTTGTGGCAAACGGGCTTAGTCGCTCTGTGGCATGTGGGATCTCCCCAGACCAGGGATCGAACCCGTGTCCCCTGCATTGGCAGGCGGATTCTTAACCACTGCGCCACCAGGGAAGTCCATGAATTTGTTTTCAATCTAAGGTAATGTTTTAGCTTCATGATACATGCACTTGCATTCCTAAAAAGTTCTCCTGCCGTTTTTTTAACCTAATTCTAGAACTATAAGAATTTGTTTTCCTGTATGTTTTTATAGGTGTCTTCATTTTCAACTAAAAATTTTAGTTGAGTGGATTATATTATGTAATAGATCAATTATCTATTGCTGCATATCAAAACATCCCAAAATTTAAGAGACTAAAATAGCAGTTATTTTGTTTGCTTACAATTCTGTGGATCAGCAACTTGAGTTGGGCTCAGCAGGAATGGTCTTCCCCTGTAGTCTCCTATGTACCATACTCATCTGGTTGCTCAGGTGGCTTGGATGATCTAGCTTGCCTAACTCACATGTCTGGTGGTCGTTGCCGTGTATGGGCTGGCCCAGTGTCTCCAAAATGTTATTCTGGGCTTCATCACATGGCATCTGGGTTCCAAAAGCGTAAGGAAGAGAGAATCCCCAATGTGCAAGTGCTTTTCAGATTTCTGGTTGTGTCACAACAGCTAATGTTCCATTGCCCAATGCAAGTCACGTGGTCAGTCCTAGCCTAAGTGGAGGGGAGGACTATACAAGGGAGAGGATACAGGGAGGGAGATGAGATCTTTTGGGGCCATCACTGTAGTATTTTGCCATATGTGATATTTGATTCACTGTTGAAACTTTCTATTTATTTTCAGTATTTTTCATATCTTTTGATATGAACTCCTTATGAAATGGCTATCAGTGCCATTTGTTTCATGACTACTTCTACTGAAAAATATTAGATTTCTATCATGGATCACTTTCTTAGATTCATTAAATAACAACAAATCTCTCTCTATATATGTATATGTGTATGTATCAGACATGTACATAATATATGTATATAGTTTTTAATATGTGTATATAGTTTTAAGTATGCTAATATATGTTATTCCTTTTAAATAATCAATTAATATAATAGTTTCATCAATTTAATTATTACATAAAAGCTTACTTAGTTATATATTCTCAATTTTCAACAGAGGAGGCTAAGATTCTTATTTTGTAAACAAGGAAATAAGGTCATGTTTATATAACAAATTGAAAAGACACTTAATTATAATAAGTAAAGTCTAGTTTGTGTTAACCACCAGTTTTATGTTTTGGTAACTGACTGATTAAATTGCCCCAAGTTTAGAATCTTGCAGTTCTTGGTAGGGCATGTTGATTGACTTGCTTTTTTTAGTAATATGTTTTGGGGGACCACATTTTCTTATTGGCCTTTCCCTAAATCACTGGCATGGTATTATTTTATTTGATTGCAACATGGAATTTTATTTTTCTCACTATTCCTAATCCAACCTGTTCATTACCCATTAAAATTTGCTAGTTAATAGATTATCTAGTTAATTGTGATAAAAACTATTTGACTTTCCCCCTTCTCAGTTGACTCAAATAATGATGGTAATAATGGAACAGAGTAATTTTTAAATTTGGTGGTGCATTGTACAAATACACTCCTATGATTCGTATTTTTTTTTAAAGTGTACAAGACTCATTCTAGGGACAGTATTAAAGTCTTCATGTCAGATCAGTAAGTAAACAGTTTAAGTTCCTCCTTAAAATATTAAATATCAAATAGGATAAAGATTAAACCATAAAGTTGCTTAAAATTTCCCAGCAATGTAAGTTGGTTTTATAGTTGACTGGGGAAAAAATCTTACTATGGCAGCTTCTATTGAAAAAGTGAGCCTAGGGAAAAGTTCTAGATTTTTTTCTGAACAGTAAAGAATTTATTCTTCATTTCTTTAAATATTTGAGAAACAGCTGCAGTATGGTATTGCTGTGCTAGGAACGGAAAATATTGTATGATATGTCCAAAATGTCTGCCCTTAAGGAGATAAGTTCAAACTTTGTAAACACATTATTTAAATAATTTTGTTAGTATTAAAATCAAAGATGGATCATGTAATTGTATTAAGCCAGTAACTACTGTTTTTTGAAGAATAATGGGAAATTGCAAAATAGCAGAACAGATCGGGAAGTTGGATTTCTGATTTTTTTAAATCAAACTGTCATTATTTTGACTTATTTTGAAATTATTTTTGAATTTTCAGAATATTTGAGCTATATTCATGTTTTAGTTTAAGGCACATTTCAAATGAAATATTTGGATTTTGTTTGTTTTAATATTTATTTATTTGGTTGCTCTGGGTCTTAGTTGTGGCAGGCAGGCTCCTTAGTTGCGGCTCGCCAGCTCCTTAGTTGTGGCATTCGAACTCTTAGTTGCGGCACGCGTGTGGGATCTAGTTCCCTGACCAGGGATCGAACCCATGTCCCTTGCATTGGAAGGCGGATTCTTAACCACTGGACCACCAGGGAAGTACCAGAAATAGTTGTTTTTTTGATATTTATTGCATTGTTCATTTTGTGTCTGGCATGCTATTATTGTACCTTATTTTCTTCATGTCATTAAAATTTGCCCTATAACTTCTAATTGGTAGAGTATCACTTAGTTTTTTATAATAATTAGCTAACATTTATTGAGCACTTATCTGTGTCAGGCCCCATTTTAAGCATCTACCATGCTGTGTCTTATTTGATCCTCAGGTGAACACTACGGTAGGTGTGCTTTACCACTTAGAAACTGAGGCTCTGAGAGACTGAATGGTTTACCGAAGGCCACATGCTAGTGAGTGACAGAGCTCAAATTAAATCCAGGCAGTTTAACTCCAGAGATTGTGCCTATGTATTAATCAGAGTCACAATCTTATTTTTCATAATTCCTAAAGCCACAAATCTCTGAAAACAAAAAATTTTAAAAGAGCTTAATTTAGGTGTAATTGACATATAATAAACTGCACATATTTAAAGTAATAAGCCATTTGATAAGTTTTGACACATATATACACTCATGAAACTGTCACCACAATCAAGATAACTTACCCATCACCCCAAAATGTTTCCTTGTGGTAATCTCTCCCCTCTTCTGTTACTGGCCTCTACCCTCAAAATCCATTGATTTGCTTTCTGTTACAATAGCTTAGTTTGCATTTTCTATTGCATATAAATTGTATGTGGAACGATAAAATATGTCTTTTTTGTCTGGCTTTTGCTCATCTTAAGGATTTTGAGATTCATTGGTGTTGCATGTATGCATGTTGTATGTTGTATGCATGTTCTTATTTACTACTGAATAATATTCTAAGTATATAACACAATTTTTTCATCCATTTACCTGGTGAAGGACATTTGGGTTATTTCCAGTTTGGGTCTGTTGCAAAGCTGCTATGAACATTTGTGTACAGGTCTTGTGTAGACATATGCTTTCCTTCTTTTGGGTAAATACCTAGGAATGGGATGGATGGATCATATGGTAGGTGTAAATTTTTAAGAAACCTCCAGTGACTATAGGTAATAACACTATGTTATATATTTGAACTTTGCTAAGAGAGTAGATCTTAAATGTCCTCGTCACAGGAAGAAAATAATTCTTACTATACCTGTGGCTGTGGATGTTAACTTGACTTATTGTGGTGATCATTACATAATACATGCATATATTGAATTATGTTGTATGACTGAAACTAAAGTTATAGGACAATTATATCTCAAGTAAAAGAAACTGCCAAAAATTATACCTCAGAAATAATCAGTGTGCTTACAAGGTGCTACCACCATATTAGGTAATATATAAATACTTATTATGTACCTTTGTAAAATGTGGAAAATTCTGAATTCTGAAACCTATATGGCCCTAAAGTTTTCATAAAGGTACTGTGGACTTTCTGCCTTGTGAAGTAATAAGGTACTATAAGGTGTTTTTTTGATTCAGTAGTCATTTCTTTGCTTTGTTAAATTTACATAAATCCTTTGGAAAGATGACATGCTATCATATAAAACACTCAACAAAAAATATAGATGATGAACCTTAAGTAATTATCTAAATTAACATTAGCTCTAGGAAATAGTGAGACCATGAGTTGCATGTATTTATTTGAAGTGTTTTCATCTTGAAAATTCTCTGTAATGAAATTATGTTAATGGGAATAGCAAATGTTCTGTATGCTGTATCTTGCCTAATGACTACTGTCAGTTTGAGAGTTCAGCAGTGATTATCATCATTGTGTATTATTGAAAGGGCTATTCCATTAAAATTTTAAATAGTATATTTTGAGAGACACAATAGGTAGTCTGAAAAAAATGAGCATTATGTGGTGTCATAACATACTATCTTTATTTGTTTTTACTAAAAATAAGTTCTACACAAAGGACAAGGTATTTTCCATTCTTAACCTTGTTATCAACTGAGCTTATATAGAAAATGTTAGAAACTATTAGAATGATTATAAAGTTTAATACATGCATGTAAATTATATAATGTGTCAGTGAACGACTTTTATATCATCAGGACTTAGAAGGAGATAGTTTTGAGTATATTCCAATATCATTGTCTAAGCCTAAGTACAGAGGATCTTAGCACTTCCAAAGGCTTACAAGTTAGTGAGGAAGGTAGACTCTCTTACAAGGCAAGCCTGATAGAGATACAGAAGTGTTGGGATATCAATTTGAATGAAGGTGGTATTTTAACTAAATCTTGAACAGAGGAAGAATATGAGCAGGAGGAGCGTTTTGCATAGAAGGACTAGTAAGCACAGGTGCCGAGATGGATTAGTGTGTTAATAACTTCTGAGAAGTACTGTAGTACCTAGGGGTGATGTGTTAGACTCACTCTGTGGCTTTAAAGGTTAAATTTGTCATATGTCTGAAGTAACACAGTGGATGACATAGCCAGATGTGAAACACATACTAATGTCAAAACTCATCTTCTTTCTATCAGGTTATGCTGTCTATTTACTGTAAGGACTTATATTTGACATTAAAGTTGAATTAGCATAATTGAATATTAACTACAGTGAGTTGATAAATCTGATGGTTGTATCTTTTTTGCTTTTCCTAAATTGTATATGTCATTATTAACCCTCTAATACAGTTAATAAAGTTTACCAGATATTTTTCTGATTTCCATTTTGGATATATTTCCTCTTGCAGGGTTACGTTTTGCCATCTGCCTTTCCAGAGTAAGTGGCTCTATGTGGGCACTGAACGAGGTAATATACATATTGTCAATGTGGAGTCCTTCACACTCTCAGGCTACGTCATTATGTGGAATAAAGCCATTGAACTGTGAGTTTGAGCAAATATTCCATATCTGAAACTATCAGTACCATATATGATAATATTATGTAATAGCTAATTAGTAAATATAGAATTAAATTTTTAATATTAAATACAGATTTATTAGCCTTTTGCAAGTATTGCCCCATTGGCAGTTTGAAAATTTAAATGCTTTACATATATCTATATAGATACATATATGTATTATATACAAATATGTTCACATATATATAAGCTATAGCACAAGTTTAATAAAACCATTATTCTTATTAGGTGAAAAACATTCCAGATTTTTTTCTGTTCATTTATCATCTAATTATTTTTCTTTCAAATGCTTGGTCATGCCCCACTAAATTGATTTCATGACCCACTAACGAGTTGCCACCAATGTTTAGAAAACACTGATCTAAACCACTACTTGCTATGTTTTAGTAATTACCAAATATAATGTAAATGTTTATAGTGTAACACTGCAGAATTAATTTGACAGTTAATTTTCCTTAGTTTTGATATGGTAATGATTGCTTTTATTTAACAGTAATGACAACAAAAACTGGGTTGTGCTTTAGGGCCCTAAGGATCTTTAGTGCTGACTTTTCACTGTCTTAGAATCTTATCTCTTTCTCTAATTTTTTTCTTTTATTATTTAGACATAAAAATCAGAATTTAAGGATATTGGCAAGGTTCATTTTTAGCATTTCTTCTTGTTTTTAAACAAATAGTTCTGTATTGTTGCATTCCACAGAATTTGACATAAGGATAAATTTGTGGCATATCTCCTAAGTAATGTGTTGTTGCAGCTGTAATGGTGTATTAAGTTTGGTTTTCCTTCCTTTATCAGGAACATTGTTATTTCTCAGTCCCTTGGTACAAGGTTTTCTAGGTCTGTTCTTTGAGTTGATCACAACATATAGCGGGGAGGCCTGGTGCAGGTGTCTGTGGTTTCACAAGTGGCTCTCAATGAAGTGGACTGGTCTTTCAACTCTTAGAGTTTATGAATGGGTTATTTCTGCTTATTTCTACTCTATGGGCATCAGTTCAGCTACATTCTTATCTGTATGACTTTTTTTCCTCTGAGCAAATATTGGTGGCATTATTTTGTTGATTTTTTAAAAGCCATAATGGAATTTTTCTTATTTTTGGTATGAACTGTGGAACTAGATGAGATGCCCCAACTGGAGGCTAGAATTGAGTAAAATAAAGATAGCAATATTTTAGATGCTGCCTTATTTTAAAATATTAACTTTGAGAATTCTACCATGAGAATAAATTTTCTGTGCTAAAATACAAAATTGAAGATTCTTTCCTGTACAGAAAGTGTACATAATTTTAAATTTTGCTGGCTTATATCAATGTGAGAGTCACTGTTTTTCCTGATTCCTATTTTGATCCATATTGAGAACTATACATCTGTTACTGATCACTTGCTGAAATGTTTTCAACCTTTGTAAATATATCTTTATTTTCCATTCATTATTCTTATGTAATGAATATGTAATTGTATTGCAATTTTTAATTGAGAAAAAACATCTTAACTTTTTTTCTTTTAGGTCATCTAAATCTCACCCAGGACCTGTCGTCCATATAAGTGATAATCCAATGGATGAAGGAAAGGTAGATTTTTTAAAATATATATATTTATTACTTAAATGCATGAATTTTGTATTTTTTAAATATGCAAACTATTCCAAAACTACACTTACTCTGCAAAGTTGAGATTGATAACAAAGGTTGTATATCATATATACTTAATTGCTTATTTATGCATTATGGAGAACAAGTGAAAATTAAAATATTTACATTTTAAAGAAGAAAACTCTAAAACAAGTAAAATTTAATAAATACAGTTAAAGGTTGTTAACTTGTTTTTGGCTTATTTAGAGTAATTCCCCTTGTTTTCTGATAATCCTGACAAAAACTATTTTCTTTTGGTCTTGAATTCTTTTTTACACTAGTCAAACAATTTTTATAGCACTTATCACATAACATCTTATGTTAGAGTTGTCTCTGTATCTCTCTCCCCTGAATTTTTCTCCATAAATAGATCAGATCAATAGAGATTTTTTAAAATAATACTTAATTTTTTAATACTTGAAACCAGTTTCATGCAGTCATTACCTAGCTATTGTTAATTTAGGTTCATTAGTACACTGAAAAATAATAAAATTTTCTTTTCCATGAATCTGTACTTCCTAATTCAAACCAATCTCTCAGTAGTTCTATTTAATGATATTTTTTCTACTTATAAAATTTCATGAAAATTAGTCTGCATCAATACCAGAAAGTTAATCACTATCAGAAATCAGTGAAATGAAAGTTCTGGATTTTGTGAAGTTTATTCAGGTTTTTCCTTTTCTCAGTTAGTGAGAGTGGTAGAGCCTTTATGTTGTGTTAACACTGTTCTGTTAACACTGGGAAAACAAAAGGATAGCGGTACTGTTTAGAGCTAGCTTATATCATAAAATTGTATGGTTTGAGAGAAACTACATGAAGCAAGTTACAGTAACCTATATCTTCACTTTACTTACTTATTTTTGGTATAAGATAATTGTATAAAAGCCAAGCTTTGGGTGGGAGACCTGGTGGAAGAATTGAAAACTTCCCTTTCTTCTACGTTGAATCAGTCAGTAAATCATTTCAGTCCTTCCATTGCAGTGTCTTTTCTATTCAATCTCCTTATGACCACTGCAGTTCAAGGCATTCCAACCCATTCTTGAGTCATTTCCAGATCAGTCTTCCTAGAGTGCCATTTTAATCTTATTGCTCTCCTGTTCAAAAGCTTTCAGTGGTTCTGCAGTATCTAACAAACAAAACAATGTTTCCTTAAAACATAGCCCTAGGTTTCATTATCTTTGAGAACATCTTTACCTGAATGCTATGCTGAAGCAAATAGTTATTGTTGCCCAAATGTGAGCTGCTCTTTACTACCTCCATGCCTTATTTATATAAGTCCCTCTGTTTGGAATTCTTTCCCACTGTTCTTTCTCTGCTGAATTCCTACTCACGTCTTGAGGCTCAGATTAAATACATATCTTTCATGATACCTTTCCTGATAATCCTAACATAAAATGCTTTCTCTCACTTCCAAATTTATTAGCACCTTAGTTGTGCAATTTTCTATTTATAAGTACCACATGCTTCAGTTAGTTCTTCTATTTTTTAATATTTAGGAGGTTGTAGGGATTAAAGTTTAACTTATTGGCACAGATTTCTAACATTCTTAGGAAGATACAGCTGGCTAGAGGTGTTAAAATTTAACCCTCTTATGTTATTAAGATCTGGATGTGGTCCAGATCTTAATTATTTAAATTATTTAAAATTATTATTTAAAATTAAAATAATTATTTAAAAATATTTTTTTAAAGTTACATAGCTACTAAGTGGCAGATCTAAGGCTAGAGCTTAAGTTACCTGTGTCCTGAGCAATCCAGTATTGTTTATACTGTATATCACTTCTTAAATTTTATATTTTTCCATCTCTTTCCTTATTCCTGAAGTTCCTCTCTTACTTCCCCTATCAGAAAATGCCATATACATGTCCAAGATATTTAGAAGGACTAGAAAAAGGTAAAGGAAACAAATACCAGTTTTGTGGTTTTTTTCCAGAAAGAGTATGTATTTCAGATTGCCGAAGAAAGAAGAGTTTATGTTAGGAAAATTAATGAGTATACTTCCTACCAAGGTGGGAAAGTCTATTTTGTTAGTTTCAATGACTGGGTCTTCCAAATGTCCCCGTAGTCTGAAATCCACTAAGTTGCGATTTAGTTAAAGTTACTGGGTCTGTCCCCAAATTTGTTGATATCTCCAGATTACATGAACAGTTATTGGCTAGCTACCAATCATTCATGTATTTATTAAACAAATATTTATTGAATAGCTACTATGCATTAAGCAGTATATTAGATATTAGAGACATATAGATGAAAATGCATTTACTAGTGTAGGAGAAGAAGCATCTCTGTCTGTCCAGGGGAATTGAGTAGGCTTACCCAAGGAAGCAATACTAAATGCTTAAAAATGAATTAAAAGTGAATTAAAAAGGGAGAAGGGTTCAAGCAGAGGGAATACTGAGATTTGGAAAATGCCAGTGCAGGAGGTGGTAAACAGTAGACAGTTTGTGAGGCAAGAACATGCATTTCATTCCAGAACTTATTTATTCACAAAAAATGTATTCATTCACAAAAAAAGTTCCTACAACATATCAGGCTCTCTGTCTTATGTTAGAGGTATAGTAGTAAACAAGGTAAAACCAGTTCTTGCTTAAATAGACCAGTGTTACAGTTTTCAAGAGAATTCAGATAAGGAAAAAGACATTATTTTATTGTCTAGTGACCCTTCAGGTTAAAAAATGTACACGTTGCTGTTGGAGCACATAGGAAGGGCATTGAGTTACATTTGGTAGGTCAAGGAAGACATTCAGG
This sequence comes from Physeter macrocephalus, assembly GCF_002837175.3. Lineage (NCBI taxonomy): Eukaryota > Metazoa > Chordata > Mammalia > Artiodactyla > Physeteridae > Physeter > Physeter macrocephalus. The sequence goes on along the minus strand of NC_041223.1, from coordinate 18,401,141 downwards.
AAGAAGTGATAGCTAAAATGACATGAAGGATTAGTAGGATTAGTCAAGCAAAAAGGATGACATTTGAATGGAGTGGCCCAGTTAGGGTGACAGCATGGGCAAAGGCGTAAAGGTAAGAGAGAGCATGACCTGAAAGATATAATGGAATGTATTGGGTAAGAGGGATGTGGAAAAGGATGAAGCTGGGGAGGTGAGCAGAGGCCAGACCATGATGTATCTTGTAGGTCAGATTACTCAGTTTGGACTTGATCTAAAAATAATGGTAAGGCATTAAAAAGTTTTAAACAAAAAGCTTACATTACATGACCAGATTTTCATTTTAGAACTATCACCCTAGCTACAATATGGAATGGGTTTAAAAAAGGGCCAAGACTGGAGAGTCAGAGAGACCAGAGACTAGAGAAGAGATTTTTGTATCTTGAACCAAGAGAGAGGTATTGGAGGGGAGGAAAGTAAATTAGAGAGATATTAGAGTGTACTTTTAAAATTACTTGATGATTTTACCTGGTAGGGGAGAGACTAGAGTTAAGGATGACTCCAAAGGTTTTTGCCTGAGCGACTTAATGAATATTAAAAAAAAAAGAATGCTGAGAGAGACACTGCAATAGGGAATGCCAGAAAAGGAGGGTAGGGAAGAAAATAATGAATTCACTTTTGAACACATTTATTTTGAGGTTCTTGTGGAATAAATATGTGAACATGTGGCCACTGGAATTATAAGTCTGAATCTCATGAGAGAGGGCTAGGCTAGATATAATTTGGAACTAATCAATACATAGATGAGTAAATGAGATTGCCTGATAATGTGTTAAATTAGAAAAGTCTGTAAACTTTAAAGCACATGAAAATGTTAATTTTTATTAGTAACTTATATTAATTAATGAAAATATACCCTCTGGACTTCAAAATGGTACTGTTTTCATTTTCAGTAATCAGTTGTATGATATATGTTGAATCCCTAATGATCAAAGGCATATAAATACTCAATGCAGTATTCCCATATGTCATCCATGTGATTAGTAATTAGCACTGCAGATGTTTAATTATATTATAATTTCATACCTGAAGCATATGAATGGTAATAATTATCTTTATCGTCAGCAATTAAATGTTTCATATGATTTATGTCATTCCTAGGTAATGTGGCATTTTCTTTTATTACAGCTTTTGATTGGCTTTGAATCTGGAACAGTAGTGTTATGGGACCTCAAATCAAAGAAAGCAGACTACAGATACACCTACGATGAGGTAATAACATTATTTTTGCTAATCTAAAGCTGTTGTCATTTCTCTAGCTCAGAACGGCTTCTCTAAGAACTTAATTAGTGATTTTTTTAGGCAACCTTTTTAATTGCAATAACGCAGTTTTTGCATATATATGAAATAATATATTAAAATAGGTCAAAAGATAGAAAAAAAAAATCTCTGCAACTCCTGTCATTTGGCCATCCAGTTCCCTTACCTCACATCCCAATGTTAGTTTCTCATGTATTCTTCCAGAGATATTTTCTGCATTTACAAACAAATTAATAAATGTATGCTATTTTTAAATTTTATACAAGTGATAGTATTCTGTAAATATTTATAGTTTGCTTGCTTTAGGATCCAAATACAGACTGTGATTGATTGATTTTGTCTTTTTTTGCCCTCAGATTTCCTATAAATTGGATGGTTTACTGAGGCATGATCATATTTATTTTCATTTTTTTCATCTTTAGCAAGACCATTTCATAGATGATGCTGATGTTCTTCTACCAGGTTGACTATTAGTCTGTTTGTGATATTAGCGGCCAGTGATGTTCAAGGCCTAGATCTATTAGTGCGTAGTTGTTGCAAAATAGGGAAGTTCTAATTCCTTCTCTATCTATTATCTGGGACACTTCAGTAAAGAGAAACTTCTTGTCTACTCTTTTGGTTATATAGTAGGACAGTTCAGATAGGAAAGGCAGGATAAATGCTTGATTCTTTCTTTATTTCAGTATTTACTCTAAAAGGGTTCTCTAGTAATCTTAGTGATGGGTAATTTGTTCTTGTTTTCTGTTTCACTATGTACTCAAAGATTTAAACATATTTCATATGTTTCAGTACACTGAAGTTATTATCCTTATTGATTTTCAAATTGTCCCATCTTTGGTCAGTGAATCTCTTCCAGTTGTTTCCTGTGTCCTCTGGTGATAATACTCTTGGATAGCTTCCTTGCCATCTGTTATAACGAAGTATACCTATTAATCTTGTATATTTCTGTCCCAAATTTAGCATATCTTTTTCCATGAAACTGGCTTCTTTCAGTGTGAAATGGTATCTGGTGACCATAATTTGGGTACCAGGAGTGTTCACAATTTCCAATTCAGTGAATAGATCTAGGAAATGTGTAAGTGGTTTTGTTTGTTTGTTTTTGAGAAGTATGTCATGTGTTCATATTGATACTTTCAGTTACTCAAGCAGACTACCTTGAGCAACTGTAGCAATACTTGGAATACTTTGTAAATGTCTGTGTACTATCTTTGTAAGCTTGACTAAAAGAATTTCCTTTGCTTTCATAGCTGTATACTTTTTGTATTTAAAGCTTTTTAGTAAGTAAGTATTCTGTGGTTCACCCATCAAGATCTTGAAATATTTTAAAAGTATATTTTTAATAAAGAGTTCTTGTCATTTCTCTGGAATCTTTGGCCTGTAGAGCTGTTTCCTATGTCAAAATGAAAGCACATTTTAAAAATTGACTTTTTTTTGTTTTGCTTTTGTCATTTAAATAGTTATCTTGGCTTTAGCCACTATGGAGTCACAGGGAATTTACCATCTCACCTAAATACACTGGAAAAATACATGAAAGAACAGTTTTTAGAAATTAGCAGGTAGTGTAGAACAGGGATTCCTTAGAGAGGGGAAACAAGGTGAGCCCTTCAGTTGCCTTAGCTTATGACCTGGAGAGATCTTCCAGGTCTCAGCCCACAAAGGGGGAAGGGGGGAACCTAGGTTAATAAGCCCAACAGTCTCCCTGAGTTGAGGAGACAGAGTTGGGAAATTGGGGAAGATATCCATAGCTTATAAGACAAGGTAACAGAGAGTAGAGAACTGCCTAGAGATAGTTTTTAAAGTTCGCAAGGAGCCCTTCACCCTGCCTCTTCAGCTGAATACTGGTTACTGCATGGGTGTGAGGCTTGGAAAAGATCCACTGGAAAGGAATAGGTAGAACAATTCTCATAGCACACAGAGGACTGAGAGTAGTTCACATTCCCAGCAGAATGGAGAAAGACAGGGCATCAGGAAGAGTGCTCAGAAAGGTACTGCCTAAGTAGTGAGGCCAAACTAGCCCTACATTACAGGCTGGCTCAGCTAGCCTAACAGAACTTAAAAGCAAGCCTTAAAACGTCTAAGCTGTTTCCAAGCAGTATTTTTAACTGCATCCCAGAAAAAAGGCTCAAAAATCTTTAAAAGAGTATAACAACCCATCATAAATTTCACAATGATTAGCATCCAAATAAAAATCTATGAGGCATGCAAAGAAGCAGGAAATATAATGCAAAAGGAGAATAAAATGCAGTCAATAGAAAGACTCAGAAATGATACTGATGGTATAATCAGTAGACAAGGATACTAAAACAAATATTAAACAGACTCCATTTGCTCTAAAAGGTAAATGAAAGCATGAAAATGTTGAGGAAAGACATGCAAGACTTCAAAAACACAAGTGTAATTTCTAGAGATGAAAAATGTCTAAGGTGAAAAATTTTCTCTGGATGGGTTTACCAGAAGATTTGATATTGCCGAAGAAAAGCTTGATTAACTTGAAGACACATAGCAGTAGAAATTACTCAATATGAAAGATGAGCAAAGAATGAGCAGAACATCAGTGAACTGTGGTACAACTTCAAGAAGACTAATACATGTGTAGTAGGAGTCTCAGAAGGGAGCATGTGGACAGAAAACATATTTGAAGAACTAATGACCCAAAGTTTCCCAAATTTGTTGAAGACTTTAAACCCTATAAACTTCTAGAATATACAGATATCTTAGAAGTTCAATGAACTCAAAGCAGAAGAAACATGAAGAAAACTACACAAAAGCACGTCATATTTCAGTTGCTTAAAAGTAGAACCTAGTGATAGAGAAAATCTTAAAAGCAACCAGAGGGTGGGGAGGAGGAGGACAATTAAATACATTAAATACCAAAGAGCAGAGATTAAAATGACAGCAAATGGTTTCCTTAGAAACAATGCAAGCCAGAACACAGTTGAATAATACCTTTACAATTCTGAAAGAAAAAAAATTGTCAACGTAGAATTATATCCAGCAAAAATATCTTTTCAAAAACAAAGGTAAAATAAACACTTTTACACACATAAAAACTCAAAGAATTCATCATTTGCAGATTTTCACTACAAGACATGTTAAAAGAAGTCCTTCATGCAGAAGGTAAATGATATGAGATGGACATTTGGATCTACTCAAAGGAATGAAGGATACCACAATGGCAGATATGTAGGTAGATATAAAAGCCTTTTTTTTAAAGGGATAATTAATTATTCAAACCAAACATAATAAAAATGCATTGTAAGGTTTATGATGTACGTAGAACTAAAATACAGATAATAACAACACAAAGGTCAGGAGACAGAATATTGTTGGTTAATAAGGAATAATCGGGTTATTTTACTGTACCTAAAGTAATGTAATATTACTTGAAAGTGGATTCTGATAAGGTAAAGACATATATTGCAAATTCTTAAGGGAACATCAAAGCAGCAACAACAATAACCAAAATAAGTAAGCCAAAAAGGAAATAAAATGAATTAAAAATTTTTTTCAATCCAAAGGAAGGCAGAAGAAAAGGAAAAAGGAAGCAAAGAATAGATGGGAGAAACAGGAAAAAAAATAGCAAGATGATAGGTTTAAATGCAACTATATCAACAATCATATTAAATGTAAATGATTTGAATACCCCAGTTAAAAGGCAGAGATAGTCAAATTGGATTAAAAAGCAAGATCCAACTATATGCTATCTGTAAGAAACCCACTTTAAATATAAAGACACAGATATTTTAGGGAAAAGTAATGTTAGCACTAATGAAAAGACAGCTGAAATGGCTGTATCAGCATTCTCAGAGTAGGTATCAGAGCACTCCACTTAACTACAAAATACACATTCTTTTCAAGTACACACAGAACATTCATCAAGACAGACCATATTTTGTACCATAAAATCAGGTTTTTTTTAATTTTTAATGATTGAAATCATAAAAAATGTTCTCTCTAGTGGAATTAAATTAGAAATCAGTAATAAAAAGGTAGGTGAAAAACCTTTGAATATTTGAAAGTAAGCAATATAACTTTTAAATGACCCATGGGTCAAAGAAGAAATAAAAGGGAAATGAGGAAGTATTTTGAACTGAAAAAAATATAAAAATATGACACTGAGTCTATGAAATGCTGCTAAAGCATTCACTATAGCATTAAATGCTTGTATTAGGAAGCAAGAAAAGTCTCAAATCAATGGCCTCAGCTTCCTCCACAAGAAACAAGAAGAGCAAGTTAAATCCAGAGTAAGCTGAAGAATTGAAATAATAAAGAACAAAAGTTAATGAAATAAATAACAGGAAAAAATTAAATCTTTATTTTATGAAGATCAATAAAATTGATTAACAGCCAGAGGGATAAGAAAAAAGAGCAAAAGACACAAATTACCCATACCAAGTATGAGAAAGGGGATATCACTTTAATTTCTACAAGAATACAAAGAGAGGGCTTCCCTGTTGGCGCAGTGGTTGAGAGTCTGCCTGCCAATGCAGGCGACGCGGGTTCGTACCCCGGTCCGGGAAGATCCCACATGCCGCGGAGCGGCTAGGCCTGTGAGCCCTGGCCGCTGAGCCTGCGCATCCGGAGGCTTTGCTCCGCAACGGGGGAGGCCACAGCAGTGAGAGGCCCGCGTACCGCAAAAAAAAAAAAAAAAAAAAAAAGCAAAGAGAGCATTAAGGATATATGTACAACTTAAATTCAGCAACTTAGAAGAAATGGACAAATTCCTTCAGCGACAGCAAATTCCTTGAAAGTACCAAAGCTCACACTAGAAGAAATAGTTAACCTGAGTAACTCTATATTTACTACAGAAATTGAATTTTTAATGTATATATTTCCCACAAAGAAAATTCCAGGCTTAGAAGGCTCACTGGTGAATTTTAGCAAATAATGCCCGTTATACCCAAATAGTTCCCCGAAATATAAGAGGAGGACACACTTCCCAACTCATCCTGTGAAAACAGCATTATCTTCGTACCAACCAGACAAAGAAATTACAAGAAAACTACAGACTAATGAACAGAGATGCAAAGTCATAAAACTTATTCTTAGTAAATATTAATACACAGTTGATCCTTGAACAGCGCTGGTTAGGGGCACCAACCTGCCACCAGGTTGAAACTCCACATATAACTTAGAGTCAGCCCTCCATATACTCCATTCCTCCATATCCATGGTTCCACAAGCGTGGATTCAACCAACCACATATTGTGTAGCATTGTAATATTTACTATTAAAAGTCTGCATATAAGTGGACCTGCATGATTCAAACCCATGTTGTTCAAGGGTCAACTACACAGTATACATATACTTACACTATACTTACATAGTATATACATTACTGTAGCATAAAGTTTACTATACTATATATACATTATTGATATTTATGTTTACATATAGATATATACTTGGGTAGCACATATGTAGTATTACAGGTAATGGTATTAGACTATTAGGAAAAAAATCTTTTATCAAGTTGTGTTTGTACTTTAAACATCGCAGAAATAATGGAAAAAGTTGTGCATGTTTGTTGTATTTAAAAGTTCACATTTGGTTATTTCTTTTTGTAGGGTATTTTCTGTTACTTGTTTCTCTCTGTTATCCAAAAAATTATGAGCTGTTGGTCCCTGTAATTAGCTAGTATTTATTTTTGGAATGCTTAATAATTTAATATCTTAAAAATAAAAGGTACTTTTAAACAAAGATGTATATTGTTTTCTTTAGCAAAGTAGAAATATTAGTTCTCTATATAATATATACTTTTGTATATGTTACACATTTTTATATATGATAAGATTAGAATGTTTTTATTTATAAGTTCCAGATAACACTGTAAACCTCTCTTGTATTTCTTTTATCACTTTTTAAAAAATATATTTAAATAGCTTTGTGTATAGCTTCTTAACACTACTTATATTTTACAGAAATAATTTCATCTATTAAGGCGACTAAGAAATTACTTATTTTAATTTTTTTAACAAATAAATAAATTAATTTATGTATTTATTTATTTATTTATGGCTGCATTGGGTCTTAATTGCTGTGTGTGGGCTTTCTCTAGTTGCATCGAGCAGGGGCTATTCTTTGTTGCGGTGTGCGGGCTTTTCATGGCAGTGGCTTCTCTTGTTGTGGAGCACAGGCTCTAGGTGTGCAGGCTTCAGTAGTTGTGGCCTGCAGGCTCAGTAGTTGTGGCTCACAGGCTCTAGAGTGCAGGCTCAGTAGTTGTGGTGCATGGGCTTAGTTGCTCCACAGCATGTGGGATCTTCCCGGACCAGGGATTGAACTCATGTCCCCTGCATTGGCAGGTGGATTCTTAACCACTGCAGCATCAGGGAAGTCCCAGAAATTGCTTATTCTAAGATTGAGTTTATGGAATGTCATGTGTATATTTTGGAATAAGTTTATTACTGTTTTAAGATTTTATTTAGAATTTTGTTAGAGATACTTTGACCCTAAAACATTGTATTAAATATTGGCATTTAAAAATACAACTGAGGGACTTCCCTGGTGGCACGGTGGTTAAGAATCCGCCTGCCAATGCAGGGGACACGTGTTCGAGCCCTGGTCTGGGAAGATCCCACATGCCATGGAGCAACTAAGCCCATGTGCCACAACTACTGAGCCTGAGCTCTAGAGCCTGTGAGCCACAATTACTGAGCCCCACATGCCACAGCTACTGAAGCCCATGTGCCTATAGCCCATGCTCCACAACAAAGAGAAGCCATCGCAATGAGAAGCGCATGCACCGCAACGAAGAGTAGCCCCCTGTTGCCGCAACTAGAGAGAAAGCCCATGTGCAGCAACAAAGACCCAACGCAGCCAAAAATAAAAATAAATAAATAAATTTATAAAATAAATAAATAAATAAAAATACAGCTGATTGTCTTTGTCTATCATCATTTAAATTTTAAAATGTGATCCATAAACATTAAATTATTTTATTTAACTTAAATTTATAAGCATATGAGGAACCCAAATAAATGGACATTGAATGATGATACTAAATTATGACTTTGTATGTAAGTGAAGCTCTTAACTTCCAGTTACATGGTTTTTGTGCTGCACTCGGCAGTTCAAGACATTCTAGTAGGATAGCTTTTAGAGTATGTTGACCATTAAGAACAAAAAGTGGGGGCTTCCCTGGTGGCGCAGTGGTTGAGAGTCCGCCTGCCGATGCAGGGGACACGGGTTCGTGTCCCGGTCTGGGAAGATCCCACATGCCATGGAGCGGCTGGGCCCGTGAGCCATGGCCGCTGAGCCTGCGCGTCCGGAGCCTGTGCTCCGCAATGGGAGAGGCCACAACAGTGAGAGGCCCGCGTACCGCCAAAAAAAAAAAAAAAAAAAAAAAAAGAACAAAAAGTGTATCAACTTGAATAGAAAAGAAGTAATTTAAAGATAGGAGAGTGATTTTTTACAGACAAAATTTAAATAATATCAGAACAAAAAATTGAAGGGTAACAAACTTTGGTCATATAAAAATATTTTTCATGAACATTGGGGTGCATGTATCTTTTCAAATTAATGTTTTTGTTTTTTTTGGATATATACCCAGGAGTGGAATTGCTGGATCATATGGTAACTGTATTTTTAGGTTTTTGAGAAACCTCCATACTGTTTTTCACAGTGGCTGCACCAATTTACATTCCCACCGACAGTGTATGAAGGTTCCCTTTTCTCCACATCCTCGCCAACATTTGTTATTTGTGTTCTTTTGATGATAGCCATTCTGACAGGTGTGAGGTGATATCTCATTGTAGTTTTGATTTGCGTTTCCTTGATGATTAACGATGTTGAGCATCTTTTCATGTGCCTGTTGGCCATCTCCATTTCCTCTATGGAAGAATGTCTATTCAGTTCTTCTGCCCATTTTGTAATCAGGTTGTTTGTTTCTTCGATGTTGAGTTGTATGAGCTGTTTAAATATGTGGGATATTAATCCCTTACCAGTCATATCATTTGCAGATATTTTTCTCGTGTTCAGTAGGTTGTCTTTCCATTTTGTCGATGGTTTCCTTTGCTGTGGAAAAACCTTAAGTTGAATTAGGTCCCATTGTTTATTTTGGCTTTTATTTCCTTTACTTTAGGAGACGGATCCAAACAAAATATTGCTGCAGTTTATGTCAAAGAGTATTATGACTATGTTTTCCTCGAGGAGTTTTATAGTATCCATTCTTTCACTTAGATCTTTTTTGTATATGGTGTTAGAGAATGTATTTTTGTATATGGTGTTAGAGAATGTTCTAATTTCATTCTTTTATTGGGTTGGCCAAACCATACGTGTAGCTGTCCAGTTTTCCCAGCATCACTTATTGAAGAGACTCTCTTTTCTCCATTGTACATTTGTGCCTCCTTTTTCATAGATTAATCGACCATAAGTGCATGGATTTATTTCTAGGCTCTCTATCCAGTTTCATTGAGCTATGTGTCTGTTTTGTGCCAGTACCATTACTGTTTTGATGACTGTAGCTTTGTAATATAGTCTGAAGTCAGGGAGTATGATTCCTCCAGCTCTGATCATTTTGGCTATTCAAGGTCTTCTGTGTTTCCTTATAAATTTTACAGTTATTTGTACTAGTTCTATGAAAAACGCCATTGGTATTTTGATAGGGATTGCACTGAATCTGTAGATTGCCTTGTGTAGTATGGTCATTTTAACAATATTGATTCCTCCAATTCAAGAACACAGTATATCTTTTTATTTGTTTGTGTCATCTTCAATTTCATCAGCATCTTATAGTTTTCATAATACGGATGTTTTGCCTCCTTAGGTAGGTTTATTCCTAGGTATTTTATTCTTTTTGATATAATGGTAAATGGGATTGTTTCCTTAGAAGATACATGCACCCCAATGTTCATAGCAATTGCCAAGATATGGAAGCAACCAAAGTGCCCATCAAGAGATGAATGGATAAAGAAAATATGGTGTATATATATATACAATGGAATACTACTCAGCCATAAAAAAGAATGGAATCTTGTCATTTGCAGCAACAGGGATAGACTTTGAGGGCATTATGCTAAGTGAAATGAGTCAGACAGAGAAAGACATACTGTATGATATCACTTATATGTGGAATCTAAAAGGTACAGCAAACTAGTGAATATAACAAATAAGCAGACTCACAGATAATAGAGAACAAACTACTGTTTACCAGTGGGGAGGTGGGGGAGGAGCAATCTAGGGGTCAGGGAGTGGGAGGCATAAACTGTTGGGTGTAAGATAGGATGAAGGATATATTGTATAACGTTGTACAACACAGGGAATATAGCCAATCTTTTGTAATAACTGTGAATGGAAAGTAACCTTTAAAAATACTAAATTTTTAAAAATAAATAAATAAATAAATTTTAAATAAATAAATTTAAAAGTTTAAAACTTAAAAAATATTTTTCAGATAGTTTTTTAAGTGACTCAGACATATAAAATAAATTTCAGATTTTAAAAGTCACCTTAATAATTACTGTGAGAGGGCTTCCCTGGTGGCGCAGTTGTTGGGAGTCCGCCTGCCGATGCAGGGGACATGGGTTCGTGCCCCGGTCCGGGAGGATCCCACATGCCGCAGAGCGGCTAGGCCCGTGAACCATGGCCTCTGAGCCTGCACGCCTGGAGCCTGTGCTCCGCAACGGGAGAGGCCACAACAGTGAGAGGCCCATGTACCGCAAACAAATAAAAATAAAAATAAAAATAATAATAATTACTGTGAGAAATGGGTAACCTGTCTTAAAGCTCAGTCTGAGGTATTTTTAATTGACCTTAATTCCAAATTACATTTTTGTCTAAAAATTCTAAAATTTTAGTTTATTTCTAAAATTTGTTCTTATCTGCCAATGCACCTAGTTTTTCCAATAGAATATTGATTATAATTGCTTGGTAATTTATGTTTAGTTATTGTTTATTCTAAGAAACTGTAAGAATACATTTTGTTTTCCTGAACTTGTCAGTAATACATGTGTCACTATCATATTATCCTTAGTTCACTTAAGGAGTAAATAAAGTAAAAAACATTAAAATAGTGTCAGAACCAAATTAAATCTCATAATGACAGGAGGACTAAGTTATGGGAATTTAAGATTAACATTATTGACGTTAGCTTGGGAAATAAGAAAAAGTTTAAAATGAAAAATTAATTATGAATAACTTGGTGTTTAAATAAAATTTTGTTTTTAAAAATGGAATTCTTTACCCCTCTTCTGTAGGCTATCCACTCTGTTGCTTGGCATCATGAAGGAAAACAATTTATTTGCAGTCATTCAGATGGCACTTTGACTATATGGAATGTGAGATCCCCTGCTAAGCCTGTACAGACGATAACTCCACATGGTAAGAATGTATCCCTTTTAAATACCACCTAAATTGTGATGGACAATAAACTGTTTTGAGTTTGCATTTGGATTTGTTTGTTTGTTTTTGATGTTAAGGATGGGTTTTCTTTGATTTTGAATTTTAAATAGTTATACATATAGAAATAATTTGTAACAACCAGCTAAATAAAATCTCAAATAACTATTTGCGATTGAAATTGCAAATAGGAGCTTTGAGAAAATGAATTTACATAATCTTCGGAGTATTCTTTTCTCCAGTAGTCCAAAAAGTAGATAATTTTGTGAGTGATATAGGACTTACTTTAAACTGTTGTCATCTTAAAGTTATCAGTTGCAAGTTGTAATGTATATATAATATGTACTGAAACACTTGGAACTCTAAGAAGGTAATTTTATATATTAAAGTATTGTTTTCAGAGTCCCCAAAATAACCCCAAGTTTGATTCACTAGGAAGACTCATAGGACTCAGCAAAAGGATGCAAAGCAAAATGAGCACAGGGAAAAGGCACATGGGGTGAAGTCTGGAGGAAGCCACGTTCAAGCTTCCAAAAGTCTTCTCCCAGTGGAGTCACACAGGACGTGCTTAATTCCTCTAGCAATGAGTTATTTACCACATGTGTGAAATGTCATCTACCAGCGAAGCTCACCTGAACCCAGAAGTCCATAGTTTGTATTGATGTCAGTCCACAGGTACCCTCTGCTTTAGCATGTACCAAAATTTTAGATGCTCAGAAGGAAAGCAGAGATTGGTCATAAACCATATTGTTTGTATAGATAATATAGCATAGTGTGCCACCCTTATCAGTCTTGGAATGGTGGAAGCTGTCTTAAAAGCCAAGTTGCCAGTTGCCAACCAAGAGAGCTAATCTTGCAAGCTGACCTTTCTAGGGATAGCGGTCTCAAGCCTGCTTTGTTAACTTTTTTCTGTACAAGTAATATATACAGAACCTCCATGAAGGTTTTATTAGGGTGCTTATGAACACATTATGAAGACCTTGTTTGAATTTTGGATGAGGCCTAGGAATTTGTATTTCTTTATTAATCTGCATTCTCCCAATTCTACCCTAAGAGATTCTTAACCAGCAAATTTAGGGAAATAAAAGGAACTGTTTTTTAAATTGGTAGCATACTAAAAGAGTACTTTTGTAGTTATTGCTAATGTTTCATTGTTTGTTTTAAAATATGAATGCCCACTTTTTTTTTAAAAAATTGGTACATTCTGAATTATTACAATGTAGAAAATAAACAATCAAATTAAAAACTTATCTTTCTGTAGCAATATGCATTTTTAGACTTGTTTGTTTTCTGGTAAAAATAATAATTCTTTTAGCCACATATTGTAATATATTTTACCACTGCTTTTTGGTAGCAGTCATCTTCTGGAAAAGCACTTATTTTAAATTTGCTACAGGTCTATTTATGTGTGCCTCCAGAGGATAGCCCTTTTGATAGTAGGTTCCAGTTTTCCCTAATATATTTTTGTTCTTCCTTCTGTTAGTGCCTAAGTCCCTAATCTTTGTGGTACTCCTGAGTATTCCCATACATTTTAGCATCTCCCAACCCCACTGGAACCTAGGAATTCAGAAAGCCAAAGCAGTAGATGAGTAGTTTCAAGACCTTTAATTTCAAATCCAGAAGGAAATAAAAATAATATTGAAGATGGTAGAAATATGTAATATTGGTTTTAAAGTTTTAAGTTTATCTAAATTTTTATCTTTTTTTGTAAGTCTAGTACAAAGAGGTTTTTTTCTTTCAGACCATTTGAGAGTAAGTTTTCAACATATTGCCCAATCATCCCGAAATATTTCAGTATTTGTTTCTTACAAAGACATTCTCCTATATCACCAAGTTTTGCTGTTTATCAAAAGGGTCTATATGCAGGATAGATTTAGTTGTCATGTTCTTTCATCTCATTCAAACTGGAACTGTTCTTGAGCCTTTTCTTGACTTTCCTAACTGATAAATTTTGAACATTACAGGTCAGTTATTTTATAGGATGTGCCTCCATTTGGTTTTGTCTGATGTTTTTTCATGTTTAGATTCATGTACATTTTCAGCAGGAATATCCCAAAAGGATTGATGTGTTCTTTTTGCAGCCTCAGGTGGAGCTTATGTTTGATTTGTCCTAGTGATGTCTCATACTCTGATCCCTTGATTAAGCTTCTGTCTACTAGGTCTCTCCATTATAACGTTATTTTTTCCTTTTGAAATTAATAAATGCTTTTGATTTGTTCTTGTAATCAATAAGTTTTTTGATTTGAAGGAAATATTTGAGACTGTAAACATACCGTTCCTCATCAAATTTTTACCCTCTGGTTTTAGCATCTGTTGTTGTTTCTTGGATGGATTACTTATTGGTTGCCAAATGGTGATTTTCTGTTTAATCTTGATACTTTTTTTATACTAAAAACTTAAGACCTTGAGAGCAGACTTTTAGAAGTAGCATAAATAGATTTCTACAGAGTTTGTAATATCTTAGCAAAAAAGGGTAACTAGTTAAAATTACTTTTTTCAAACAAGACAAAGAATATTTGATATAATATGTTTTTTTCAAAATTAGAATCCAAACAAAATGTAAAAGTTCATATTTTTCTGTGGCAGATGTTAGGAAGTTGGATGGCGTTTGTTGGCACAGTATAGCAGCCTAAAAATGTAGATCATCAGAAGTACTGTTTCTTTATAAAATATGAATTATTTTCAGCAACAGTAATGTGGTAGATACCTGCCAAAGTTAAATTTATGCTGATAGTTGAGTTCAGTGGCAAAACTAAGTGCATTTTTATACATTAAGGCACAAAAATGTGTTTTTCATACAGTAGCAAGGTATCACATATTCCATATATACATATACCATATTTGTGGTATGCAGTTTTTGGTATACTAAATATCTGCTTTGATGGATTGAAATTTAGGGCTTTTTTTCATTACTATCTTGTGTTGTGGTCTCTTGCTCTTACTTTCTAACAGTTACAGTAGATCTTGGGTTTTTTTTCATATCTAAACCATGTAAGGTAGTGGTTAAGTATATCTTATTCTTAAAAAAAATTAATAAGCGTTACCTTGATAATTGATTGGAACTGATTGTACTTTTATTTAGTCATTCAACAAATATTGGTTCTACTATGTGATAGGCACCATTCTACACCTTGGAACAAATAAGCAAAATGTAAGTGAAAGTACCTGGAAACTGACATGCTATATACATATGCGATTATAGTAAATATAAATTTGGATATCTTATTTACTTGGTAGGATAGGACCAAAAGATTTTTAGATTAGTTTTCCCCGAAATGTATTTCACAATACTAGTTTTTCCTATGTTAATGAGTTATTTGGTGAAAAAGTATGTTAAGATGAAAGAAGTTTTAGAAGTGCTGAATTAAAGTTGAACATTTTCTTCACTACAAGACTTCTTAATCTTTAACGTACACTATGAATTTCTAAGAGGGAAGGTACGTATACACATGTATACATACATATATACAATTGACACTTGAAAAGCGCAGGGTGTTGAGGTGCTCACCACTGCCTAGAAGAAAATCTGCATATGACCTAAAGTCAGCCCTTGGTGTCTGTGGTTCTACATCTGTAGTAGTCTAGTATTTACTACTGAAAAAAATTTGCACATAAGTGGGCCCATGCAGCTCAAACCCATGTTGTTCAAGGATCAACTGTAGGGACTTCCCTGGTGG
Organism: Physeter macrocephalus; assembly: GCF_002837175.3. NCBI lineage: Eukaryota > Metazoa > Chordata > Mammalia > Artiodactyla > Physeteridae > Physeter > Physeter macrocephalus. The sequence continues at coordinate 18,385,833 of NC_041223.1, read as the reverse complement.
CGCAGTGGTTGAGAGTCCGCCTGCCCATGCAGGGAACACGGGTTCGTGCCCCAGTCCAGGAAGATCCCACATGC